>NC_056725.1:76945948-77245948 GCF_019279795.1 Protopterus annectens | reverse complement strand
CATGCTCTGGCATGTGTGTACAAGATCGTCTGCACTCCCCTGTTCAAAGTTACATCCTCAAAGATAAATCAAGTCAAAGTGGGGTGATTATAGATTGCCATCTGTGTATGTTAGTATGTGTCTTTACAAAGTCAGTCATCCACTGATCCTCATGTTCAATACACATTTCTGATAAATTGGTTATATACTGCTCTTACCTCAATGACACTTCTGCACCTTTTTAGATCATGAGCATTTGATATGTTGACCCTTGTGGACCCTGTAATGGGATGTACAGCATGTGCACACTTCTGTCATCTATTTGTCTGCTAATTGTGCTATGGGGAAAATGCTAGCTGCTCCTGTTGCCTTAACAAGTTTTCTCTCAGGAATGGGGTGATGCACACATTGTTTTAGCACACTCCTTCAGTGCACACCATTATGTCTTTTATAAAGCTGCATCCCTTTCACTGAAGCAGTTTGCCCCCTTTCAAGCAAAGTGATGAATATATGGTCACAGAGTCATACTTAAGTGCACCAAGCACCTTTGACATACATGTGTGCATTTGAAATGACTGCATATTTCTGTCTGTTGTTGCTTTGGCTAGCAAATGAATTAATACATTTCCTCATATGTGATAAAATTACAGTGATAATTTGTATGGATACTTCACAGGTATACTGAGCCCTGTCCTCACACAAGCTGGGGTAGGTTATCATATTTTACAGAAACATGGCGGTTTTTATCTAGATTTCTACAGTTTGTGGCTATAATATTTTATTTATTTATTTATTTATTTGTTTATTTATTTATTTGCTTTTGTTAATCAGGAAAGTCCACTGGGCTGATATGAGCCCATTTTCAGTGGAGGCCCAGAGAGAAAAGCTCCAAAAACAATATACATAATAAAGAATTTGTTTAGAGAGTTAATAACAGCATTTAAGCATTTAACAGTATACAAGAGTAACAATATAAGAGTCAGAAGTGACACAGTAACAGCCAATGTATGGCTATATTTTGTGGAAGACTTGGATGCTTGGCAGGTATTCAATAGGACAGACAGTTAATGATAATCTGCACTTACACCATTTTTACACACCATGTGAGGCAGGGTGAGGCACAGTGTGCTGTGATTAAGGGTGAGTGCACAATAGGGAGAGTGAAGAAGAGTGTGGGTATCTGAGAGATGTCAGGTTAGTAATCAGGTGACTGAGGAATTGGGGATGGTGCAAGGGCATAGCCAATGAGAGGAGAGATATTGGTGAAGTGATTTTTTGAATGACAGGGCATTATTTATAGTCCGTAGAGAAGGTGGAAAGGCATTCCAAAATTTAGCTGCAGTGAAAGAGTAAAGATATTGGCCTACAGGGAGTTTAGGTCTCAACTTGGATAAGCGATTGATTTTCAGATCTTAGAGATCGGTTTGGTTGATAAAGAGTCAGAAGTGAAGCAAGGGCTGGACATTTGGAGGAATTATAGATGAGTTTGTGTGCTGTAGCTAGTTGTATGTAAGTTAGGTGTTGTGGGGGTTCTAGCCAGTTCAGGGATTGTAATGAGTGACAGTAATGGGAGGAATGTTTTGCTCTAGTAACGAATTTAGCAATTTTGTTATAGCAATTCTCCATTTTATTTTTTAATGAGGATTGGATGTTTGTCAGAATGGGGGCCACCATAGAGGAGAGAAGGTAGGAGAAAAGTTTGGGCAAGTGTTTTTCTAGTAGAGTAGTTTAAAAAGTGTTTATGTCGGTAGAGGGTACCAAGTTTTTGGTGTGTTTTTTGATGGTGCTGTGGATGTGTTGGTCAAAGGTTAAGTTGTCATCTATGGTTATGCCAAGCAACTCGGTATGGGTAACTACCTCTAAGGCAGTCTTGTTGGAGGAGAAAATGATGAAATTAGATTTATTAATGGTGGTACTATTTGTGAGCATAAACAGCAAGAGTTTTGTTTTATTTGGGCCGAGGGCAAGGTGATTATTTGTCATACAGGTTTCGATAATGGAGAAAACATTCTGAGTGATGGTCAGAAGCTCAGTTTCAGAGTTACCAGAGCAGACATAATAGTAGAGTCATCTGCGTATTGAACTACAGATGCATGAGTGAGAGTGGAGTGAAAGTCGTTAATAAAAATACTGAACAGGAGGGTGCCTAAGATGGATCCTTGGGGAACTCCAGTGGAAGTAATAAGAAAAGGAGAGAAAGAGTGCAACAATTTGGTGGATTGTTGTCTGTTTGTGAGGTAACTGGTGAACCAGTTAAGGATGGGTGTAGGGAAACCTAGGTGTGAGAGCTGAGAAAGGAGGAGAGGATGGGAGATGGTGTTGAAAGCTTTAGAGAGATCAAGAAAGAGTGCAGAGACATGTTTACCATCATTGCGGCTGTGGTTAGCAGTGTCTAGGAAGGATAGGAGAGCAGTTGTAGTACTATGGCCAGGGAGGAAGCCATGCTGAGTTGTGGAAAGTAGTTGGTTTTGGAACAGGTAATCCATAAATTGGAATACATTTTTCCATTATTTTAGAAATAGGAGATAGAATGGCTATAGGGCAGAAATTTGAGATGTCTGAATTATTACCGCCTTTGTGTAAGGGTATGATATAAGCTTTCTTCCAAATGGATGGTACATAGGCTTCTTGGATAGGATTATAGCCATAAGGCAGATGGCAGTCCCTTGCTGTCCTGACACAGCTACCAAGTGCACATCAAATTTACATCAACAGCAGTGCTGGCATTTGTCTATAAACTGCTCACTTGGGAAAACCTGGATGATCATTTCACTGTAACACCTGGACACCTGGATGCATAACTCCTTCACAGAAAGAAATACCCCTATTTAAGCTAATTTCTAATTCTGCCTTGGGACTGACTGCCAGTCATCAGATACTATGAGGCTTAATTTATTGTCTAGCCTACTTCCTCATCCTGACAAGCATGCCTGCCATAAACCTGGACTCCAGCAATAACCACTGGTTTGCTGTCTTGTTTTACTATGTTCTTTTCCTCCATTCATCTCCTAGCACTTCATTTCTGCTAAGACCTACTTCAGCATTTTTGAACTGATTGCTCAGACAGCAACTTTTATCATCTCAGATTAGATATCTTGTACAGGAAATGCTGTCTATGCAGCATTCCCAGCATGGCATGAATAACTATGCCCTTTAGGTTTCTGTGAAAGCAGACTCCATTCGCAATGTATTATCACATAGCGGGGGTGCATCAGTCGGTTAAACTTTTCTCTGAATCGTTGTACTACATAAGTCGTCTCTGCAGTAGTGCTACTCATTCACACTGCTTGTAATTTGCACATCGTGTTTTAGTTCGATTGACCAAGATCTCTGACTGCCACTCATCACATTTAATCTTGATCATTATACAAGAAAAAATACTCTTCATACATACCTACTTGCAGCTAATTTCCTTTAATCTCTGGATTATATAACAAACCATGAATGACTTGTTCTTTATCCTGTCTCTCAGTCTATGATTCTGTCCACTGACATTCTCTCTGTCCCCTCCCCCGAAAACCAGTCTAGCAAATATTTCACTGCCAATCTATGAACAAATTGTGTTCTATAGTCCAATATTGTCTATATTTATTCCAAGGAATAGCAAATTTACCACTGTCTTTCTTCCACTCATATCATAATTCAGTACATATACAGCCTTGTGTCTTTCATGCCTAGGTATCATCTTTACCATTTAAATCCCACTTCATCTGCAATATTATCAAGCTAAGCATCTCTTTTATGTCATCAGGACAGCCTCATGCTTTAAAAGGTCACTTCTTTTTCCATCAAGCTTGTGAATTTAAATAAAAAAATAGCATTTGCAATAAATAAGAATCAAATGGCAAAATATTACACAAATAGAGATGATTGATTTCAGCTAACATACACCTGAAAAGAACAGAACAGGATGAGGTTTTGCAACCATTTTCCGTAAACAAGATTTCTACATCTGACATTTAAGAAAGAACAATATATGCCAAAAAGCAGTAGTATTCATCATGTACTAGATGGGATGTCTCTTTCATAAAAGAGTGATGTGACACAGGATATAATTCAATTCATTTAATGTTCCTCCAATGCAGAAAGACAAAATAATTGATTCCATTGTTTAAACAAAGGGTACTGACTTGGTTTAAGAACCCAGATTCTACAATGGAAACATTCTGGAAACTCAATATCAATACAGGGGAAATATTTACGTTAATAAAACAACATTGTAGTAGAGTTACACTGCTCTTTGACACTCATTACTACAAGTGTCAAGAAGCACTTTCTTCCCACCACAATACAAAAGCATACATGATACCTGGCAAAGTTTAATCTAAAACTGTGTTTACAGCGAGTAGATATAAATGTTTGTCCTTATCCAGACCTCCTACCCTGCCTGTCTGATTAACAATGCACACTGGTTCATAGCAGCTCTTGTGGACCATTTTAAACTTAGGCAATCTCTCTCAGAGGTGAGAATTAAACCCTGCATCTTGTGGTTGTGAGGTAAACACCTTAACCATTATGCTAACCTGCAATATATACATCATAAGGATCACTGTGGCTGGACTGTAAATATCCTTAGGATTATAGCCATGAGGCCAATGGCAGTCCCTTGCTCTTATTTTTTCAGCACAGGGATGTCCATATGGGCAGAAGTTTATGATGTTGTCAGCTATAAAAGAGGATGCACCACATACCTTATTCAGTTCTGTTCTTTTCTGCTGCCTGAAATCAGTGCTTGTACCTATGTGCATCGTTAGTTTATCAACTGATTCGTAGTCTATTAATCGAGCTGAATTTAAATATTTATCTTAACAGCAGAGGAAGATAAATTGGTATAAAAATGCCTTATCTGCCTTCGAGAATAAGACATTTCAACACCAGTCTTACCACTTTGTCTTGTTTATTACTGTGCATGTCATCGATAGATCTTCACCACCCTACTAACAACCTCAGCGGCCAGTTCTAATTTAAACCTGTTAACTAAGGCCTACACTAGAGAAGTAAAGCATGGCATTATAAACATTAAAAGACAGTATCTTACATATTAACAGTATAGCATACAAATATGTACAATTAAAGCCAAAACTGTATAAAATGAAAAAAATGTTTACAAGAACCGCATTCACTATTAAAAATTTCCCTGAAAACAATGGAAAGCAAACCCTACCCACATACTCATTAACGGGGATTCAGAAACAGTTTTCACATTGTGGTAGGCGATTTTGTGCAAAAAGCAGCCTCATTTGGGGTGGGGGAAATTCAGTGACACATAGAGTACAAGAGCAGAAGGCTGAGAATATTCATGGCTTGCATAATATCTAAATGATAGTATAAAGACATAGCAACAATATAAAATGAGGGCAGCCAAGAATGTAAATAAGGGTAATCAATATGGTGGAGTGAAGCAGAGACATATATATTTTGTGCTAAGAGATGGTAACTCCAGAGCTTTTGACCACAGCTAAAATCTAGAGTTGCTAGTAATAGCCCTTGAGAACCTGTATGGGATAGCAGCTGCTGCACTAATAAATTTGTATGTGCAGAAGGCTGTTATTGCTGACGGTGGTCATGATGTTGTGCATTGTCAGCCTCTGCAGTGTCAAATCATCAATCAGCACTTAGTAAATCATGCCCCCCAGACACCAAAACCTCCATGCAGAAGCTTGACAGGATGTTTTGCCCTTATATGTAGGCCATTGGGATGCATGGAGTAATCCTTGCCAAGGTCAAGGTATGCATGGCTTTGAGAACACTAGCTACACATCCTACAAGGCAACACAGTGGCTGCATCTCAGACATCTATCTTAAGGATAATTCAGTTCATCATAGTCATGTTATAACATATGGAGGAGCATATCTGATTTCTAAGTGCCATACAGGAGACAGCTAGCACCATCCAGTCATAACCAATTTTCCTGAGCTACGAGTGGATAGAAACTGCATTGCACCCTCATTGCAATAAAGGGCTCACTTGTGCAGTAGTGACAAAGTATATTAACTACAAGAGGTTGCACTCTATCAAGTGTAAGGTAGTCTGCAATGGACAGGGTACAATATATAATGCATCTGCAGGCCACCTAGACAGTGCTCAAGATTCCCACATATGACACATGTGTGACTTATACCAGTGGTTTGTGCAGGCAGATTTTACCCAAGGGTATCTCATTAGCATTGCTTGATATGTCTTGGAGCTATAGTTAATGACACTTATTGGAAAGTCCCAGATGATGGCACAAAATTACAGAAACACTGCCCTTTCACAGGCCCTGGTCATTCCTGATGCTCTGCTTGGCCTGTTGAAGTCCATTTCCACTGTCAATATATATCTGGGGTGCACTGTATCATGACCCTGCAAAATACAGGAAAGTCTTTGCAGCATGTATCATATTATATAAAATGATGACCCTACAGCATACAGTAAAATCTTTGCAGTTTGTGTGATGTTACATAATGGCCTCTATTTTCTTACTTTCATCTCACCTCTATGCTGCCTCAGCCTTCACCTTTAAGTCTCACAACTATCCAAACTTGAGCAATGTTATAATTAAACAGACACATTTGCAGTAAATTATAATAACAGAACACACCACTGGCTAGCCTTCAGATAAATAAACTGGTTAAAATTGTCACATCACCTAGGTCTTTCTCAGCTAACAATAATACACAGACTTCTCTATGAGTCAGGAAATTGCCTAGCCCTTAACAATGCAGTACTACTCTCCAATAAAATGTTATGCTCTAGAGAAAATGACTAATTACTATAGCCAAATCATCCAATTCTGCAAGTGACTCTGTATTCAAGCAGTGTAGCTAAACTATGGAAGCACATCGCACTACCACTGGAATCCATTCAGAATATAAATTTATTTAAAAGACAACTAAAACTTCAGCTATCAAATCAATGGATCTTCTCCTGTGTTTCTCCAGGATAAATGCCAGTGTTATCTCCAGCTTGCGGTATCATAAAACCATTTATCTTCATTCAGTATCCTATGCCTCACAGCTAGTCTTCACCAACACCTGAATAATTTTACTAGCAGCTCCTGGAAATATACATTGTTTTGTGACATTGCTCAGTCCTGAATCTATGCTTCTAATATAAAACTTTTGATAGGTCTGCCCTACCTAGTTCCTTACCTCACCTCCATTTATTTGAATTTCTAAGCACTAATCACATGATCTATTATCTTTTTGACAAACACACTGATACATCTCTTAAAATGCTTAAAGTTAAATATTTACCAGGTGACCCAGGTTTGATTAATGAGTCAGTCAACTTATGTGATGGATCTGAAGTGAGGGATGGGTGTGCCCATCCCAGGGGAGTGCATGACCTGTGGTCACCTCTAGCTGATGATCTCCAGTGAAAACTGGAGTTGTCACTGGAAGGAGTGGTCAATGGGGTAGCAGTAGGCTTGGCCGAGCTGCCACAGGGGCGGGAAATATGTCACATATAGGCACATGCCTACCTTGGACCAGACCACAGGCCACAAAAAATAGTGAAGGCAGAGGAACAAAGGGTAGGCCAATGAATGAAAACTCAGACATGCTAAGCCTTTGTTACTTTCAGTCCTTGACTGGCCCCAGAAATTGCTGGAGTTAAGTGTGGTGGGGGAAAGGTGAACCTGGCAGACCTGGTACACAAGAAGCATGAAGGCTGGGTTGGTAACCATGATGTATCAGAGGGAGAGCAAATAAAAATGCATAAGTATCCTTTATACTGACGTAGTTACCTTTATTTCATATGAACGTAATTTAATTAGTAAATGTATGTATAATTGTTAATGTATATTATTTATTGTCTGTTCATGTGTATTACTGAATGTCTTTTTAAAAACATGTTTGTAAAATATTGAAGCTTTTCTCCCTGGACCTTTGCTGAAAATTCTTTTTGACAAAATGAAGTAAGCCAAACCCGATATACAAAGGCAAAATAAATTAAAGCAAACATCATTATATGCCCAAAGTTATAACACTGCTGACACTTTTGGGAGGAAGAATTCACAACATCAGCACTGGAAGAAGTCCCAGGTGTTGAATTTATAGAGAAGCTGGCTGTAGAGGAGGAGCCTGTGAAGGAAGAGGTGCCTGATGAGGAGCCCATGGAGGAGCTGGCTGCAGGGGAGGGCTATGCCAAACATAGTCAGGTACAGTATCTGTTAGCCATCTGGTTCAAAATTATGGGCTAGAATAAAGCATTATGCAGAATACATAAAAACAATGCATGCAAATCTATAAACAGGCTGTGCTATACCATGCATAGAATGGCCACATTATTCATCAGACATAAATTACCCAAGTAACAGTACTGAGAGAAGGGCATAATTATCAGCATGCACACAGATGAGGAAGGTTACAGTTTAAATAATGGACACTGTGTTTGTGTGATGATAGTGGTCTAGATTGATGTTGTGTGTGTGTGTGTGTGTGTGTGTGTGTGTGTGTGTGTGTGTGTGTGTGTGTGTGTGTGTGTGTGTGTGTGGATGTGTGGATGTGTATCTATTGCATAATATAGAACATGCAAATGTTCAGATGCCAAAAACATGAACACACAACACTAAACCCATAATTCTCAACTGTCAAGATGTTTGCAGAATGTCCAGATTTTTGCTTCATTTTTTTGTGTGTTCAACATAAAATTTTCTGATAAATTATTGAGAATTGAAGTTGTTGATAATAACGTGTGTGAGTTTCAGATTTCAGATTTTTCAGAAGATGAATGCTACTGCAAAATCTGTTGTTCCTACAACTTCCTAAGTTTGTAACAACAGTATTTAAAATCTGTACCTGATTTTGGGCCTTTGCCCCCCCTATTATTTTGGTTTGTCCAGAATTCTTGCAGTAAGAGGTTGAGATGTATGACTGAATCTTACAGTGCTTTAAATACAATAAATAAATAAAAAAGTACAACTTCCTACATATAAGTCCCCTGTTCCCCCATACCCCTTGTTAATTACATATACCTACTCAGAGACAGTACTGCAGTGTGGAAATTATAAAATCCCTCTCCCTGCTCAACTGTGAGCTCAGAGAACCATCTACCTTCATTTTTTGAAATAGTGACATTTCAGTATGAAATGTTTGTAGCAAATGGGTTCTACATTCTGAGCAGTCATTGAAATGAATGGAGGTGATGCATATGTGTGTGTGTGTGTGTGTGTGTGTGTGTGTGTGTGACATGTATGTGTGACGTGTGAGGGAATTGGAAGACTGGTGTACACAGACCATGAAGGGTGGGGTGGTTACAATTGGTCTGTCACCTGTGCCTCTAATGGATAGAGGCAAATTGAAAATATTTTGACCACACATACCCTAACTTACACATATACCTAAAGTAACCCTTGTTGGATACCTTTGGAGTGCATGGCTAGACTTAAAAAGGCCTTTGTGGTTGTTAGCCTAGTATATACCTATGAACCTATTGCTGTGTGATGGAGGGCACAGCATATGTCTGACTGAATGTGTATTGAGACACATGCCCAGCAGACATCAGGTGTTTTAGCACTGTTTGGGATCTGTTGGACAGGTCCAAAGCATCACAGGAGACAAATGCACTAATTATGCAAGTCCTCATCCATGGGTGTACCCTTTCCTGAGAAGGTCAAAGGCAAGATCAGTACCGTAATGAGAAGAAGTGCTCTATGACTCTGAATGGTAGTTCAAGCCTTGAATATGCATGGCCTGAATCCACCATTGACATGTACATCCATTACATTACCTACTTCCCTCAACACTGGATGTTAGAGTGGAAACAGTGGCATGTTGCTGACTCTGGAACCCCCCTTCCAAGGTGAACCTCTGCTGCAGACTAAGGTAAATGGCCATGGGATGCATGTGTGTTAGCCATGATGTGTGATCACACATGGACACCTGTTGTAAATTCTCTATGCCACATGTCCATGATGCTACATATGTGGCCCATGAACTCCAACAGGCCATCATTCAAGCCACATACTACCTCTACCAGCTCAGCAGTGGCTCTGTTGGTGTCTGACTGTCCTTAAATTATGTCCCAGTACAAATGCTGGGTAGCAGCCATGGTCACATCTAGACTGTGTGGCAGATGATATCCATGACATGCTCAGCAACTACCACACTGTCCACGTATGTTCTTATCTTACTTTTTGGAGATGGCATCAATGGATGGAGATTGTGCAGCACGTGATGACATCACTCCCTAGGCAGATCTGTATGCCTTCTGATGCGCTTGTGTGCCATCATGGGTTTGGGATGAGTCTAAATTAAGAAAAACAGCAATACCACTAAGAAAGCTTCATCTAACTATTGGTACTGTTAAGGAAAGAGTTTTTCGTTGGGTATTGTGCAGGGTTGTGGCAGACCAAATCTGCCAACTGTTTCATAATTCAACCAAAAAGACAACAGAAGCAATCTAAACCATAATGTGTGTGTGTGTGTGTGTGTGTGTGTGTGTGTTTGTGTGTGTGTGTGTGTGTGTGTGTGTGTGTGTGTGTGTGTGTGTGTGCGTGTGTGTGCGTGTGTGTGTGCATAAAAATAAACTAGAATAAGATATAATAACCTGACATATACCAATTTTAAAATGTAATTCCAACCCGCGGTGGTGGTGCTGCGGTAGCATTGTCGCTTCACAGTAAGACACTGTCCGGTTCAATTCTCAGCTAGAGCGTCTTCTGCGTGGAGACATGCGTGAATGTGCGTACCTTCATTGAAGATTGTGTGGCAGGGCTGGTAACTCGGCACGTAAAAATCAACTACCAATCATTAGCGGACCGGAGTTCCGTTGTGGCGACCCCAAACCAGGAAAAGCCAAAAGACACAACAAATATATCTTATTCTAGTTTATTTTTATATGTTAACATGTTAGGCTGTTTTTATGTGTTTTTTATTTAGGAATAGTCATGTTATTGATAGATTATGTAGTGTAGGATGATATGACTTTAAAAAATTTTTGAATATAATTGAATAAATTTTAGGATTGGTTGATTCAACGTATTTAAGTACCATTGATGTTTTTGCACTTTATTAGTCTGAAGAAGCGAAATGTGAAAGCGCTAACCTGTGCAGAAATAAAGACTTTTTTGAATCGTGGTTGCTGGAACCTATTACTTATCGTGGTTGTTTATGCTACCTTATATATTTCTACTATTTTAATCTCTAATTTTGTTTTATCTAATGAAGACTTGGAGGAAATGTATAATTAAAAGACACAGGTCAAAATTATTGATGACCCTTGTCCACTCAAAAAGCATTGTGTTTTTTCTACAGTTAATGCAAATATTGAACTCTAGATATATTATTCTTTTTGCAAGATGGATAACAACAACTATAATGCAAGATGTTGCAAGCTGCCACTGTTTTCCTACAGATACCTGACTGCAAAATTTCCCACATTAACTAAAGGTTTATAGGTTCTCAGATTCATAGAAGGTTACTAGAATAAGGGCCCTAGAGTCCTTACAAGCCTAGCCATATTTATCCTGAGTTGCCCCAATTCTCGGTGGTTAGGTAAGTGAAGTTCGCAGAGGTAAGGGTCTATGGTAATTAATACTAACTTCCTCTGTCCGAGAGGGACATGGGTGCCACCTCAGGCATGAATTTATGGTCACCCATCCATTGATCTAGGATGCATTTCAAAACAGTCAGGGAGGGGCTCTGTTTCACGTGAATTGGAAAATTGTTCCAGAGAAGTGGCAGTCTATGGGAGATGTACCTAGCTCTCCAGTATGACATGCTCATGTCAGAGGATAGGTTAAGATCCCTGGAGTGAGTAACCCTTAAGCAGTCTGATTTATGAATGTATAGCATTTCCATCAGGATGGGTCAGAGATGTCCTGTAAGGCAGGCTCAGGTCATCCCTTAGCAACATGTAGGAGACAGAATACAATGACAGGGCTTTCAGCCTTTCAGCATAAGACTTGTTTTGTGTACCCTGTAATATCTTTGTGATAAAGCTCTGTGGTCACTCCAGTTATTGCAGTTGTCTGTTGAGGTACATGTAAAATGGAGCATCATACTCAAGTATTGGTCTGATGAGGGCTGAGTATAATGGAACTGTAACATCCTTAAATCTAGATGCAATGCCTTTACTTATAATATGTACCACATAGAAGGATTTTCTTACTACTGTACATATGTGGTGATCAAAGTTCAGATTGCTATCAACCTGAGTACCAAGATCACGTACCCCTGGGTCTACACTCACAGGGTGCTGTCCCTAATGTAATTAGCAGAGATGTAAGCTTTCCCAAAGGGAATAATAATGCATTTGTTTTGCATTTAGCTTTAATTTGTGGCTTTAGCACCAATCATTTGTCTGTGTTAATCCTGTCTGCAGTATATTAACATTGTTGGGGAACTCTATGATTGCTCCCAATTTGCAATCATCAGTGAAATTGGTCAGTCACAAGCTATCCAAGTTTGTCTGGACTTCTGAGAAATACATTCTGAACAGTAAGGTGCCCAGCACAAAACCCTATGGTATGACATGATGATTGGTTTTGCTAGAGGTGAAGTCACCAACAAGCTATCCAAGTTTGTCTGGACTTCTGAGAAATACATTCTGAACAGTAAGGTGCCCAGCACAAAACCCTATGGTATGACATGATGATTGGTCTTTTGCTAGAGGTGAAGTCACCAACAAGCTATCCAAGTTTGTCTGGACTTCTGAGAAATACATTCTGAACAGTAAGGTGCCCAGCACAAAACCCTATGGTATGACATGATGATTGGTCTTTTGCTAGAGGTGAAGTCACCAACTTTGACAGTATGTGTCCTGTGGGTGAGCCTGTTGGCTATCCATCTAGTAATGTAGGGGTTAATTCCCAACTGGGTGAGTTCCTCTATAACACCTGAGTGGGGAGTTGTGACAAATGTTTTGGCTAGGTCAAGTTAGGTGGTATGCACTGTCCTTCCCTCATCCAGGGCTTTGGTGACTTTCTCGAAGAAGTCAACCATGTTTAACAGGCATGCTCTACCTTTAATGAATCTGAACTAGGTTGGGTCCAGAGTCTGTAGATTACATATGTCCTTGTTAATAAGGTCCATAATGATTCTATCCCTGGCCTTGCAAATAAGGCTAGTCAGGCTTATGGACCTATAATTCCCAGGACTGGTTGATGGCCTCCCTTTGTGCAGATGGATTACTGTTGTTGTATTCCATTCTGCCAGAACATAGCCAGCTCACAGGCTGTGGTTAAACAGGGATCCAAATGGGTCTGATAGGCCATGTTTTAAGTTGTTTAAAAGGCAACCTGAGATGTTGCTTGGTCCCACTTATGCCATGTTTTTGGCCTTGGACAGTGCAAAGATGACCTGTTCTCTTGAGATAATATGCTGCAGAATGGTAGTAGGTATACTTTGCAGGATAACTGGAGGGGACAGGGAGCTGACGTTTGCTCCAAATCTGTTAGTTAGTAGGTTGACTATTGCCTCTGGTTGAGTATGGGTGGTGCCATCCACAACCAGTTCAGCGCACAGCTGGGTATTCCCTTTTAGATTCCGGATATAGATAAAGAATGCCTTGTGATTAATCCTTAGCTAGGGAGGCTATTTTGCTTTGTAATTAGCTTTGGAGGACTTAACAAGATCTCTAATTTAAAAAAACAGAAAAACGGACTCCTTGTACCAGCAGGAAAAACAGAATCCAAACGTGTTCTTAACGCGTTTTTATTTTAAAGTGCAAAAGCGTTTTCGCCACGTACCAACGTAGCTTCTTCAGAGAGTTACTAAGACTTTAGCTTTACTACCACTTTTTATATAACATTAAAGGAAGTGACATCACTGGAAATGAATAAAATGAATAAGATAAAATACTTGAAAAGTAAATAAATTTAAAGTGAAATGCATAATTCTATATATTAACAATTTAGTAGACAAATAGTCAATAATTTAAAATCAAAATGTGTGTGTCAAATATTTACAACAATTAAAAACTCATATAAAATTAGTGTCTATTAAATACTAAGAAAGCACTTTTCGACAACATAAGGTATTTTATCCACTAACTAATGCTAGTCGACTTTAACCTTTTATACAAAATTAAATAACACAACACTTACATAAGTAAAATAAATTGAGAAGGTTCAATAATGAACCTTAACAATATACAGTAATAACTCTAATAGTTATCAATACAAAAAACTACCTATAAGTAGTCACTACACGAGTGTCATACAAAAAAATTATCTTAAATAACTCCTCATTTTTAAAACTGAAGAGATATTACAATACTCATTGAGACCTGGGTGGCTGAAAGCGTCAGTTCTCAATTGCCACTCAAGTTCACATAACTCTAAAAATAATGGAGTAGGCCCCCCCCGGATGTTACTATTAATCTGGTCAATGGCCATAAATGTGAAAGAATGGCCTGGGTGACAATCGATGTGTTTTGCTAGAGCGTTAGTGTCCTTATTTTTCTTAATGGCATACATATGCTCATAGACTCGATCGCGTAATCTGCGATCGGTCTTTCCAATGTAAAATGAGGCACAACACTCGCAAAAAGCCACATATACTATAGACCTACTTTCACAATTTAGTGGATATTTTATCATGTACTTTTTATCCCTGATTTTATAAGTTTGACCAGTTTTCATTTTGTGACACCAAGTGCAACAGTTACAAGCATACATCCCTAAACGTCTATTGAACCGTGTATTGGAATTGTCTCTTTGAAGGAGTTCTTTTAAATTAGAATTCCTCTTAAATACAAAGTTTGGGAAAAGGCCTAGTTTTTCTGAAAAACCTGGAGTACTCAAGATATATTGCCAATTTTTTTGAATAATTGGAATAGTCGACCCTGAATTAAAATTGTATGTAATAATGTAACTTATTGCAAAATCACGTCTAACTTCAGGACCTGTGTTAACTTCAATAACTTGAGTATTTTGTTTTTGTGACATTGGTGAATCAAACACATCAAGTGTCACACCATGGTTTCTTTGCCAAAGAATAGGCTTATAAAAACCGCTAGTTCTCTTAGTTGTAACTTCAAAAATTAGATCATCCACTAACTTTTTAGGATAGTCCCTGTTAAGGAACATCTCACGGAGCAAGTCACATTCATTAAGGAAGTCCAAATGATTGCTGCACATCCTTCCTGCTCTCACCAGTTGGCCCTTCACAATAGATTTCTTTTGTCTGAGAGGGTGAAAACTGGAAAAGTGCAGGAATGAGTTGCAGTATGTTGGCTTCCTAAAAATGCTAGACGTATAAACATTAAGTCTACCGTCCTTCCTTAGTTTCACATCCAAGTAGTCAATTTCAGACTCTGAAAATTTGGACGTAAATTTCAAAAACTCCGTTGTACTATTCAAAAAGTCAACAAACTGATTGGCTTCTATTGCATTACCATCAAATAGAATAAAAACATCGTCAAGGTATCTCGTATAAAATTTTACAAAACGCAGGTATTCACTTGAAGGGAAAAGAAAATTCTTTTCCCAAAATCCCATAAAGAAGTTCGCAACTGATGCTCCACAGGGAGAGCCCATTGCAACTCCCTGTTTTTGCAAGAAAAACTTCTTGTCAAAAAGAAAATAGTTTGATGTAAGTACTATGTCCAAAATTTCAGTTACAAGATCTATTTCTATTTTTGGCACCCCAAAGTCGGCAAGTAATAACCCTATCCATTCCAGTGCTTCCTGATGTGGAATGGAAGTGTACAAGTCCACGACGTCAATCGTGAGAAAATTGTACACAGGGTTAAAAGACAAGTTATTAATGTTAGTCAGAAAATTCCATGAGTCTTTACAGACTCCACATAGGTTTTTAACATATTTTGTCAAAATACTGTCAACCAATTTAGCAGAAGGGTACGTCATGGATGAATGACCATCAACGAGAGCCCTCATGGGAGGGTTTTTAAGATCTTTGTGGACCTTGGGGATGCCAAACATTACTGGGATTTTTGGCATAGTAATGTCTATAAAGTTATAGGTTTCCAAGTCGATTTTGCCTGCCAAGAATAAATCACGGAAAAGGCCTCTCATAAAGGTATGACTTTGATGGACTTCATTAAGTGAAGCTGTAGAGTAAGCAGGTGTCATAAGGACCTTTAGCATTTTTTCTGTATACATAGAGTTGTCCATAATGACCAACCCACCTCCCTTATCCGGTTTCATTAGTCTGACTGGGGCGAGACATAATTCATTTAGTAAGTATAGTTGTTCCTTAGAAGTATTATGTTTTATTTGAAAAACATTCTGATTTGACTTAAATGAATGTCTCAAATCAACTTCACAAACTCTTTCAAAAAGTTGTAAAGTAGGATGAAGGGGTGGGTTAAACACACTGGGTAACTTTAAAGTGTCATGAGGCATTGAATTTTCATTGTTGAAAAGGAGCTTCAGGTTAAGTTTCCGGACAAAACATTTAAGTTCTATAATTTCTTTTGAAATGTCACCATATTTTCCTGGGACAAAAGTATATCCCAAAGCAAGAAGCTCAACAAGTTTATTATCAATTTTTACCTCACTAAAATTGTAAATCTTAAAGTCGCCTTTTTGGTTCATAATAATATCTGGAACCTCATTAGATTTATCCCTTTGGAGACCTTCCGTAATATAATCTACTTGAGAAACACAATCATTGAAATCAGAAAAACTATCTGTAAGAACCATATTTGGACCAGTAAATACTAGTTCCGATTCGTTTTCCTGTTGTATTGATTGTGGAAATTGCGTTTGCCTAAAAAACCACTTTCTCCATGTGTTCCATTTACTTGGTTGTGTTTATTACCTGTGTTTTTAGCCTTAAGACCCTTTATTCTATCGCTGCGTCTTGGTCCTGTTTCTTCAGGACAGAGCATAGTATCATCCGGTTGGAATTCATCCAACTCGGTGATAGCAGTGTCATTAGATTGTCGTTGACTATGGCTAATAGTAGTCACCTTCAAGTCTGAGTATACAAGTTTAGGGTATGCGCTATTGTCAGTGTAAGCCTGCCTGTCTCTCACTAATTTTTTATTTTTATTCAGTTTTAACTTTGCAAGAAAACCATCAATACTAGACAAGGTGCGATCATAATTGAACCTATATCTTGCAAAGTTCAAGTCTGCTTTGATTTCAGCATCTAATGAATTAATTTCATTCAATAGCACATTCACATGTTGGTCATAATGTTTTATAATCAGTTCCAACAGCTGAATACCTTGTTGTTGAAATAGTTCTTTCAAATCAGCAAAAAAAATGCATCATACAATAAACCTGAAGGGGAAAAAGTACAACGTAGACCCTTCGGTACTAAATTCTCTTGAATACATTGTTTGAAATAGGAAGATTCAAGTTGTAATTTTTTCAACCTGAGTATTTTACTATCAAACACTTTCAATTTGTTAGACAACAATTCATTGTTAGAGTCTGCGTTAGAAGCATTGGGGCTTCCTACCCCATTAAACGAAAATTTGAAGTTATCTGTATTAGCCATCCACTCGTTAAGCGCAAACGGGGCTTTGAAGTTAACATTCTGTGCGCCCGATATTACTGCATTGCTGTACAATAATGAGTATTGTAATATCTCTTCAGTTTTAAAAATGAGGAGTTATTTAAGATAATTTTTTGTATGACACTCGTGTAGTGACTACTTATAGGTAGTTTTTTGTATTGATAACTATTAGAGTTATTACTGTATATTGTTAAGGTTCATTATTGAACCTTCTCAATTTATTTTACTTATGTAAGTGTTGTGTTATTTAATTTTGTATAAAAGGTTAAAGTCGACTAGCATTAGTTAGTGGATAAAATACCTTATGTTGTCGAAAAGTGCTTTCTTAGTATTTAATAGACACTAATTTTATATGAGTTTTTAATTGTTGTAAATATTTGACACACACATTTTGATTTTAAATTATTGACTATTTGTCTACTAAATTGTTAATATATGGAATTATGCATTTCACTTTAAATTTATTTACTTTTCAAGTATTTTATCTTATTCATTTTATTCATTTCCAGTGATGTCACTTCCTTTAATGTTATATAAAAAGTGGTAGTAAAGCTAAAGTCTTTGTAACTCTCTGAAGAAGCTACGTTGGTACGTGGCGAAAACGCTTTTGCACTTTAAAATAAAAACGCGTTAAGAACACGTTTGGATTCTGTTTTTCCTGCTGGTACAAGGAGTCCGTTTTTCAGTTTTTTTGGATTTGTCGGTTCATTCAACTTGTGTCTTGGTTCGTCAGCATGTCAGAAGATCTCTAATTTGTTTGTTTAAGCTAGAGAGGAATTTCTTCCTCTGTTGAGACAGTTGCCTCTTGTTCTTGGACACTAGTTTCTTTCTCTTGTTGTACAGCCTGTTTATACCAGAGGTCCACCAGGGCGGTTTGTTTTTTTGGCAAGGCCTAATTTTAATCTGGTCTGATACAGCTGATTCTATACAATGGCTTAAATGGTTAGACAGGGCATTGGTGTACACCTCTGTGTAGGAGTCCATCTTATCTGTGTTTGAGGGGGCTTTGAAACTTCTTATACCATCACTTAGTAGGAGGTAATTTGTCTTTGAAAAATTCTTAAGCATTTCTAAGCTTGATGGGATATCTGGGCTTATAATTACATCAAATAAGACTGATTTATGGTCCGATCTTACCAAGGAAAATACCACACTGGGGGGGGGGTGCTGTTGCAATGCTCTCCATGTTAGTGAGTAGTATGCCCTAGACATTTGAGCCACTTGTAGGTGTGCTGACTAGCTGTTCCAGAGCATTTGCATTGTCAAAGTCCAAGAACCTCTGAGCCAGCATGTTTGTGGTTATGTACATTTCCCAGTCAAAGGTAGGATAATTTAAACCACCCATGAGTAAGGTGTTGGGCTGTATAGCAGGTGACTCCAGTAGTCCAGGTACGCTTTTCTTGTTTCATGGTGGAGGACCTATAGCTAGCTATAATGTGGTATGGGGTTTGCCTATAGTTAATTGGACAGGGACTAGCTCAAAACAGTCGTACTGTTTGACCAGTCTGGAGGTATACTTATCCTTAATGAAGATGGCTACACCTCCTTCTTTGGCTCTTTCCTGGTCAGTTTATGGTCTGAACATATGGAAGGCATTGTAGCATTGCACCTCCAGGGTGCTTTTCATACCTTTGAAACATGTCTCGGTGACTGCACAGATGTCAGCATTTTACAAAGTGAGGACTGCTTCCGGGGAGTGCAGTTTTTTGTTTAGACGCCTATCATTAAGCAACAGTACCTTGACTTTATCTAGAGAGGATTTTGTTATGTTGGTAGGTTGGCTATTTTGACACTGCCTAAAAAAGGCACAATAGGGGTGGCTACTGCATTTGCCAATATCCAACAGCCTAGAAGAGACAGGTGCAGACCATCTCTGGCAAAGCAGTGTGGCCTCTCTACCATGTCTTCCCAGCCAGTTGCTAAAGTTAATCAATTTTTGTTTGCATTGTGGCATCATCCTTTGAGAAGGTAGAATACTGCTTAAAGCTAAGCTTATACCTGCCTGTAACACATTATCTGAGAGCTCAGCCATGTCTCTCTTCATACAGTTCTGTGAAGTACATCTCAAATCATTCACTACCACATGGACTATGACGGAGTTATACCAGTACTTTTGGTTGAGTGACTTGTGTACTTGAGCAATTTGATGGATCCTGGCACCTGACAGACAGCTAACCATAACCCACTCCTTATCCAGCCTGGTGAGGAGAACATCTGTGTGTCTCACAATGGAGTCACCTATGACCAATACATTAAGCTTTGTAGTGTTATGCCTCATCGGCTTATTTGTTGAGACAATGGTGTATGTGTTATTATGTGTTGTGTTTTTTTTTTTGCATTGTTTTGTGTGTAAGTGGTTCCTGTTTGGGAAGCCTCTGACCTTTTGGTAAGTTACTAGTGAGTACCTCTGCATACGTGGGCTTACGTGTCATGTACTTATTTAGTGCAGGAATTGTGTGTGTGCTGACAACCTGTTTGTCATTCGATTTGTCTGTGTGTGAGGGTCTTGTCTCCAGTTTCATAGTGTAACTACATCTTTCACATAAAGTATTTGCTTGTTTCAGGTATAATTGGTTGTCAGTATACATAAGACAATTGCTACCTTGCCTCAGGATGCCCATGTCTATCAGGGTGACCAAAAGGATGATGGGAAACTGCCCATCTATGATAGTAGGCTCTTTTTGTATGTTTTATTAGGGGAAGGGAATGTGTTAATTGAACAGGACAATGACTGTCCCAAGAAGGACCTATACTTTGTGTAGGCTAAGGTTGATCAATAAGGCAATAGAGTTCAGTGGCCAACTGAGTTACTCCTAGAGCAGTAGAAAAGCTTTGAAGGGTTTCAGTGACAGCTGCTTAGGGGAAAAAAAACTGAGCTTCTAGGCTTTTGAGTCTAAACAGGGAACTTCTAACTACTGCTGTGCAAAGAGCAGCACTGCGCAAACATGAAGCTTAAACACGAGCAAAGATAAACAAATTTTAAGCTAACTACCAATAGGGAAAACACACAATAAGCATCCCACCAGCAATCCCCAATTCAGACAGGTTAGATCAATACACCTCTGCCACAAGAGTGCAGAAAAAACACCTTCTTAATGTAGAATAATAATACGGTGCAATTAACTACTTAAAGCAACAGTAGACAGCACTTTTTTTTGCTATAAAGTGCAAAAATAACAGCAAATGGCTTAAGAAACTGCTGAAATACAGTGTCAGTAAATAAGAGAAGTGCAAAAAATATTTATTTTTGTCTTTTCAGTAGTGGATTGCTACAGGTAAAAGCAGATAAACTGCAATCAGTAACAAAGTCGCCAAACGACAAGCAGCTCTGAGTATCTATGCCAGAGCCTTCACAAACACAATGCAGTTAACTGAGTCTAAACTTGCTCATAATTAAAAGTCTAAATAGGCATAACTATCCTTAAGCAAACTGACAAACTGAAGCCAATCCTGCTCTTCGCCCTCACATAAAAGAAAGGTGTTATTTATTTACTTTTCAAAACGTACACTGAAGTATGGAGTAGTACATTCTTAAATAATATCCTTTCTTTTTATGCTAAAAAGGCATAAGCATAGGTTTGAGCCACTGGAGAGCTTGCTGCTGTAGCCATTGACTAGAAGAAATATCTTACTTTGAAAGTCAAACAACATTATAATCATATGATGGAAATGATTATCAAACGCAACATTTGATTGTAAAAGCTATTTAGTCACTTCAAGTCTTAAAACATGTGGAATATTTTGATTGCAGTGGCCAGCAAACCACCTCAAGTCTTAAATCATGGAATATTGTTACAAAAATCAGTAATGTCAAAACTAAAAATTTGGAAGATTAACACATCATACCAACAAATTCTAAACAAAGTATTTCATCTCCATGAAGTAACTGTATGGTAACCATTTGTATTTACAAATCAAATGATGGTCCACATAACAGCTTAAGACTTCCAAAAATGTCCCAAACTGAACAAAATGGAAAAAAAATGGTAGAAAAATAAATTGTTCTAACTCTTAGTTATCCAAAACAGGAAATGACAACTTATCAAATTTGGCTTTGCTTGATGTAGTCGGTACTAAGTTCTCACAGCTGAACATTTATTTGTGTCTTTGATTTTATGCATACTGGAATGCACATCCCCAGTTTCAAACATGCTTTGTCAGAGTTAGTACAATCATGTTGATAATACATTTAGGGGACAGGATATAAGTGTAGAACTGCCACACCAGGAGCTGACATAATACATTCCATGTGCAGGATATAAAGGTAGAATTGCCACACTAAGAGCTGAGATAATACATTTAGGGGTCAGAGTATAAAGGTAGAATGCCATACCAGGAGCTAAGATCTTTAGTGGTCAAGGTAGGAGCTGCTGGGTCACAATTTTACATATGCTTTGCATTTTCTAGTTTTTTTGCAAAACAGTTCTATTCTTGAATAGATTGCAACAAATCAATGAGGCTAGTGCAAGTACTATTCAATAGTAGAAGACTAAAACTTATGTCAATGTAATTAAATGCATTTTGGTTAATATATCCCTATAAAAACATAGATCAATGTGCAAGAGTGTTTCTAGCTGAAATACTTGTATGCCAAGTCACCTCCTTGTGTTTTTCCTGTCAAATACAACTCCATTTACCTAGAAACATAATTTTCTTCAATAATGCTGGTTACAGACCCCTTATCTGCTGTACATAATTTTAACATTTCTTTTTTATTTTTAAATTACAAAACAAATAATTTCTTTAGTAGAAAGATTTCTGTATTGGTTGAATACAGACAAGTTTGCAGTATGAAAATCCTCCTCAGAAGCTTTAGCAGAAACAGTGACTTTTGGGTGTTCTAAAGCAAAGGTAGAAAATTATACCTTACCTAAGAAACGCTGCACTCTTGTTCATTTTCCAACCAGCATCACAAAAAAACAGACCTTCTAACATGTAAACTAAGTTTATTCTTACTGTCACAGTGAACATTGTTGTGCACATAGGCTCCAAAAAGTCATTTAGACCTCATATAATCAGCTTCAGGCTAGAGTTTACTTATAATCTTATTCCAGTATTGTATGGCAGGAACAATGCATACAACAACTTCATTCCAAATGCGATTTAATTCAGCTTTTGTTAGACAAACATATCAAGTTTAACAAAGCTATCACATATATAACCTCAACCTCCTCCATGTCAGCAATAAATTAATTTGTCCAAATTATCTCACAACATTCACATAGCAAAATAACTCACTCTCTTAGGAAACTGAAACAAGTATTGGAAAAAAAAAACAGTTGCAAAGCCCATCCAAATGGAATTCTGTAGTTATCTGGTTGGGTTTTGTAGCTGTAAAAACCTAACCTAATCTGCTTTAACCAGATCAGCTTTTGATTTTCACAGCATTGAACAATCTACCCATAAACCACGATTATACTCTTTAACAGATTCTCCCTATTCAGTTTAGTCTTGGGCAATGTGTTCAAATTCTTCTTAACAAAAACTGACTCTCCTTTACAGTCCTACTCACTGTTTACTTCACTTTCAGCATTATAAAATGGATGGTCTAATCATATCCAAGCCCTAGGCCATATTTTTAATTTGACTCTAACAACAGGAATTATCCAATACAGTTTCAAGCATGCTCTGATTATCCCTCTGCCTGAACTGTATAAACCTGCTACAGCCACTGATTACATGCCTATTACTACTGCCCCTTAGCAAAAAACTTAGAGAAAATAATTGACAAATTCTCAAGCATGACACTTCGCTTTTTCTCTAAATGTGTTACTCTAGCAAATATATATTCCTTCATTTTCCAAACATATAACAGTATGGAAAAATGCTCATCTCTAGACCATTGTTAGTGAACATAAAATGTACTTTCAAATGAGCAAATACTATGACTCCAAATATTAGTTAAATTGAGCTTTGCAGATTGTGTAATCATATAATCTACTAACAAGTCTGATAGATGTACATTTTCTGATATATTATTACAAGGCACCATTCAGGGGCCATTCCTTTATACCTTGTTTATTAGCAACCTCCATAATAAGCTACCCAACTAATTTTATATAGATGACATCATCATAACCAAAACAAGTAAATTCTAATCTACTGTCCCCACAATCTGGATATCCTTCCTTACTATCCCTCTTCATAAAGTTGGAAATTCCTCTGAACCTTCTAACTAACGTCCTATTGCTATTCTGTCTCCCCTCTCTAAGATACTAGAAAAATGTGTCCACTCTCAGGTTCTCAAACACCTCCTTAACCATCACTTGCTTACCCCTACCCAACACAGGATTCATCCACACCATAGCACCACCACTTTCCTCCTCTCCTTCACACATACCATCACAGAGGCCCTAGACAACAATAAACTCATTTCTTGTCTCTTCCTTAATCTCTCCAAAGCTTTCAATACTGTCTCTCATCCTTTACTGTTATCCAAACTTACTAATTCAAAATACTAAAACTGAAAACTGGTAAAAAGAGAGAAAAACCACACTGAGTCCAAAAGTAAGGTAAGTGCATTCATTTACTGAAATTAGCAAACTTCATCAGACAAATTCAGAAACAAATTACAAAACTTAAATAAACTTACAAGTCATGACATCACTTCAAAATTGAAAAAAACAAGCCTTCATTTAAAGAGATATAAACTCTACCTAATGCCATAAAAGCATATATACTCTAATTTAAAATAATTGATATCAGAAATCAACATTTAAGACAAAAAATACTAAACATATTAATGCTAAATATATTAAACATAAAAATGAATAAAAATAAACATGCTAAATATGAGAAAATACATATGTTTATATTTTAATATTGTTATATTTTTCATCTGGTTAAAGCCCTCAGTTTCAGAATACTTCTAATGGAAACAGAATCATTCAAGCCCGAGGGGGGGGGGGGGCAGAGCATTCAGTTTCAATTGCCAAATCAATTCCTTTTCATCTAACCTCAAATCAATTGGCCCACCCCTGATGCTGTCACCAATTTTTTCAATGACAAGAAACTTGAATTCATGCATGGGACAAGAATTAATATGTCTAGCTAAAGCATTATTCAAGTTCATTTTTTCAATTGCATACAAATGCTCGTAAATTCTATTTTTGAGGGGGTCTTTCCATTCTACCCACATAAAAGGCGGAGCAATTCATGCATGAACTCAAATAAACAACCCCCCTTGTATTACAATTGGATTTACCCTTATTAAAATATTTTTTGTAATTGATGACAAAAGAATTAACAACTTTAATGTATTTACACCAACGGCAGGCCTCGCATTTAAACATACCACAATGTGGTAAATAATAATTTAAGGTTCCATTTTCAAGTATCATTTTCAGATTCCTACCTCTCCTGAAAACCACACAAGGAAAATCACCCACACTATTTTAATCACATTGTCATCGAAAAGGAAACACCAGTTCTTTGAAATAATTGATCTAAGAGAAAGCGCATCAACAGAAAACGTAGTGATAAAGCTCAATTTAGCTTTAGCGACATCAAAAGGAGCATAAGAGTGGTTAATTTCTGGTCCTGTATTATTAGAACCTATACCTAATTCATGATTCCTATTTGTCACATGGTCTATATTGTTATTCAGGTGGACATCCACCAATACATCAATATCAAACCCCTCACTAGAAGCCAACAATGGTTTAAAAAAAACCTTTCAATCTTTTGGAATGGACTTCCCCAATTAGGTCATCCACTAATTTACTGGGGTATCCACATTTAATAAACATATCCCTCAACAGATTACACTCATCCATAAAATCAGATTCCAAGGAAACCATCTTAGCAGCCCGAATGAGCTGTCCCTTCACAGCACCTCTCTTTTGGGTGAATGGATGGCAACTGGAATAATGTAGGAATGCATTAGAATAGGTTGGCTTTCTAAAAATTTTGGAAATATATTTATTCAAAGCAAAATCTTTTATCAATTCAACATCAGGAAAAGAAATACTATCCATTTGGAATTCCCAAGTGAATTCTAAGAAGTTGGTAAATTTAGTGATATTTTCAACAAATGAATTGGATGAAAATCGATCACCTTTCCAAAGGATAAAAATATCATCCAAATAATGGGTATACCATGCGGTTCTCTCCTGAAAAATAATATCATTAAAAAGGAAATGTTTCTCCCAATAGGCCATTACAGTGTTAGCAAAAGTGGCCCCACAGGGAGAATCCATGGCTACACCCGTTTTCTGTAGGCAATATTCTTTATTGAACAAAAAATTATTGTTGTTAAGTACAAGTTCCAACAAATAAATCACTAAATCAATACAAGAACCATCAACATGTTGTTCTAACAAATATTCCCTAATCCATTCACAACCTATGTCCTGAGGAATGACTGTGTATAAGTCACGGACATCGATTGTGAAAAAATTGAGGTTCTCAGAAAAGGAAGATTATTGATTGCTCCTAAAAAAGCCCACGAGTCCTTACAAATCTGGGTCTCATTTTTCAAAACCTCCTAGAGTTTAGTGTCCACACACTTGTCACAACCATATGTAATGGATTGTCTACCATCAATAATAGGACGGAAAGGGGGGTTATCCAAGTTTTTATGGATTTTGGGTAACCCAAACATCATAAGGGTAAGAAGGTGAGAGATGAAAAGATAGTTAAATAAATCCACATCAATACATCCATCAATAAATAAATAATTGATGAAGCCCTTAATACGTTGGTATGCTCCATTGATTTCATTAAGAGAAGCTTTTATATAAGCATCATTTGCCAAACGTGCACACATACTGTTATTATAATCTTCATGAGTCATGAAAATCAACCCGCCCCCCCTTCTCAGGTTAGATAACACTTATGCCAGCAAAATTCAAGTCATTCAAAGCATCTCTTTCCGAATGCAACAGATTGAACAATTCTGATTCATACAACACTTTATTATTCAAGACTGCCCTGAAATCATTCTCACAAATTTTTTCAAAGAGTAATATAGAAGGATGCAATGCAGGATTAAAAACACTAGCAACTCTAAAATCTTTGGTAAGTCTTGAATTGGTACCAAAGAGAACATTCAAGTTCAATTTTCTGGTAAAAGACTTAAGGTCAATAAGAGTTCTAGCCAAATCACCCCTGGAAGAAGGAATAAATGTTAAACCTTTAGCAAGAACATCAATGAGTAAAGGAGCAGGTACAAATGTGGAATAATTATAAATTTAAAAATCATTGGTGTTGTTCAAAAAAACTTTAACAGTTTTGAATGGGTACTAGCAGGGCCTAAAAAACTTTCAGGAACAGAAGTGAAAACTATCTCCTCCTCCTGTTCTGTGCTTTCTTCTTCCAATATTGTTGTTGTTGTGGCCGGTTTTGTTGCCCACCTGTGTTTGTCTTCCTGGCCCCCTGAAAACCCTGGGATAAACCCGTACTATCAGTATTAGAGTTTCTGTTATTATTCCCACCATTACTAGTGTGTTTGTTAGCAAGTCTTTCACTCCTTCTCACAGGAGACATCTCAATAGGTATATCATTCCTCAATACACTTTCATTGTTATCAAAATTCCCACCAGTATCAATCAAAACACCATTCAATCCTGCACTAGTATTCAAATTAGTGTTGGAAGGAGGTAAGGGATATGCTAGCCCTTTCCCATAGGCTAATTGATCTCTATTAAGTTTCTTTAATTTATTGTCCTTAATTTTAGACAATGCATTGTCAATACTGGAAAAAAATATGCAAAAAATCGTATTTGTAATGTAAAAATTCATTGTCAGAACGAATGTTCAAGTCCAATTCTGCCAGTTCCATTTTTAAGGCATCCATCTGGGCACAATAATCCTTAACAAGCAAACCCATGAATTCAATCCCTTGCCGGTCAAATAGACTAAGCAGTTTTTTATCCAAACTTGCTAGCCTACACCTATCCCCCCTCATCACTTGCCTGGTTCAATGATTACTTATCTGCTAGGGAACAATCTGTCAAATGGCTAACATCCTCTTCCCCTTTTCTTCCCATCTCTACTGGTGTTCCTCAAGGCTCCATCTTAGGACCCCTTTTGTTTAACATCTTCACCAATGATCTTTTCTCCTCTTGTAAAGATTCTTCTCTCATTCAATATGCAGACAACTCCACACTTATCTCTGTCTCTAATAACATTTCTGAAATACACTCCCTAACCCAACAAGCCCTACTATCCACAGAACAATGGCTTTCTCACAACCTACTAATCCTAAATCCCCAAAAGACTAAACTCCTACTTTTCCTTCCCAGTTCTCATTCTCACCATAAAACCTCCTTTGGTATTACATCTTCTAATAATACAACTATCCAACCTGACAACCACACCAAACTCCTAGGGGTCATTATCTATGAGGAACTAAAGTTCAAACTACACATACACCAATGTATAAAAAGAAGACACCAGAATTTAAGCCTGCTTTATGGAAACAAAAGATTCCTAACTCCTGATTCTAGACTTACTGTAGGACAGGCCCTCCTCCTCTCTACCCTCCTTTATGCCGCCCTAGTCCTTACCAATATTCAGGCCACCACTCTTAATAAATTTCAACAAACTTACCATAAAATAGCCAGATTTATTACTAACTCCCCATACAACTCACACCACTACATTGTCTTAAACTCTCTCCAGTGGCTGAACTCCCCCAACTATTGCTAATTTATCAATTTCACATGCTTCACTCTACCCTTTATAAACCCTCCTCCTGTCCATCTCTCTCTGGCTTAGTTTTTATCTACACTCCATCCCAAACCCTCTGTACTTAGGTTCATAGGTTCATAGGTAGGTACTAGGCTATCTGCCCAAGGGCCTACATAAGCCTAGCCAACAAGGCTCCCTGGCTTATGCCACCCAAGAAAGTTATTTTCCTGTGCCACTGTTGAGCAGAGATACAGAAGTGATCCCCGGGGTGTACTTCCTATTTCCCATCCACTCATCAAGATTTTTCTTGAAGAGTGCTAATGAGAACTTTGCGTGACATAGATAGGTAGCCTGTTCCAGAGTATTGGGAAGTCTCTGGGACAGGAATCTATCCCTCCAGCATGTCCTGATTATTGTGGTGACAAGGTTTAGGTCCCTAGAGCATGTAACTCAGAGGAATTGGGATTTCATTAGGTATAGCATGTCCAACAGCTCTGGGTTTGACATAGCTTTATATGTTAGGCAGAGATCACCTCAGAGCAGGCGATATGCTATGGAGTAAAGCTGGAGTTTTTTGAGACGGCCAGTGTAGGGCATTTGTTTGAGGCCAGTAATCCTCTTTGTGAGGTACTTCTGTGGCCTTTCCAGCTGCTGCAGATGTCTTGTGAGGTATATTCAAAAAAGGGGCGTTGTACTCTATAATGGGTCTAATGAGTGTCGAGTAGAGGGGAACAATGACCTCTTTTTTCCTGGATGAGAACCCTTTTATGATGAGGTGTGCCATGTAGAAGGACTTCCTGACTACTGTGGCGATGTGACTATCAAAGGAGAGACTACTATCCACCTGGGTCCTAAGGTCTCTTATCACACATTCGGTGCTAAGTAGATTGCTGCCTATGTAGTAGCTCATGGGTACAGAGTTTTTACCAAAGGGGATGACACTGCACCTTTTGGCATTGAGCTTGAGGCCATGGCTCTGACACCAGGCATCTGTCTCTGTGAGGCCCTTCTGTAGGAAGTCAACATCATTTGGGGACTTGACTATGGCTCCTAGTTTGCAGTCATCTGCAAACTTTATTAGCCAGAGGCCTTCTGTGTTAGCCTGTACTTCAGAGAAGTAGATACCAAACAGGAGAGGTCCCAGGACTGAACCCTGTGGTACTCCACTTGTTACTGGTTTGAGGTCAGATTTGGAGTCTGCAACTTTTACAGTGTGGGTTCTGTCAGTGAGCCAGTTGGCAGCCCATCTTGTGACATAGGGATTTATACCTAGTTTAGTGAGTTTAGCTATAATTCCAGAATGGGTGATGGTGTTGAACGCCTTGGCATGGTCAAGATAGGCTGTGTGATCCACCTTACCCTCATCTACGGCTTTGGTGACTGCCTCAAAGAAGTCGATCAGGTTCATTAGGCATGCTCTGCCTTTCACAAACCAGAACTAGGTGGGATCCAGAGTTTGGAGGTTACCAATGTCTTTGTTTATGAGTTCCATGATGATACGTTCCATGGCCTTGCAGACTAGGCTCATCAGACTAATAGGGCCATAGTTCTTAGGATCAGTGGTGTCACCCCCTTTGTGGAGTGGGATAACTGTTGCTGTGTGCCATTCAATGAGACTATGATTGAACATGGTGCTTAGGTGAGGAGCCAGCCAGTTCATTTTGAAGTTTGTGTAAAATGCAGCCTGGGATGTTGTCTGATTCCATGGATGCTGTGTTTTTGGTTTTAGAGAGTGCAGCTTTTACCTGCATAGATGTGATTACAGGGACTCTGCATTCTTCCTGTTTAGATATGGGCCCTTTAGGGGGTGGGGGGGCAAAGTTAGCACTGACGCTATCTGCTAGGATGTTAGCAATATCAGTTGGTTCTGTAATTTTCGTGCCATTGTGCTGTAACTCAGAGCAGATCTGGGTGTTGCCATCGGAATTATTGAAATAGCTAGAGAATGCTTTTTGGTTGTCCTTAGAATTAGTGGTGATTTTGTTTTCATAGCTAGCTTTGAAGGATCTTATAAGGGAATTCAGCTTCTTACTGAGGCTGACCAGGGAGCTCCTCCACTCATGGGATTTTACTCTCTTTTGCAACAGTTTCTTCCTTCTGTTGTACAGTTTGTTTGTGGCAGGGGACCACCAGATTGGCTTCCTTTTTTTTGGAGGATAGCGTCTTGGTTCTGTTTGGGATAGCATGATCCATGCACTCGTGTAAGTGCTTATAGAGTGCATTTATGTAGGATTCAGCAGTTGTAACTGTATTATCCATCTGCATGGGTGTCATGAAGTTCACCACTTCTGTCTTAAGAAGCATGAAATTGGCTTTGGAGAAATTTTTTACAGTGGTTTCCTTAATGGGGGGTGGAGGCAGGATGTGGATATCAAGGGTGATTAGCTTATGGTCGGATCGGACCAACGAGGAGTTGACTTCAGGTGTGGAACACCAGTTACTCATGTTGGTAATGACTAGGTCTAGGATATTGTTGCCCCTGGTGGTGGTGTGGATAAGCTGATCCAGGGCACTGGAGTTTATGAATTCCAGAAAGCGTTGAGCTAAGGAGTTGGTACATGCGTAGTTTTCCCAGTTAATGGTGGAGTAGTTGAAGTCGCCCATTATTAGGGTGTTTGGTTGAACCCTAATATTTTCCAGTACATCAAGAAAAGACGAGTGGGAATCCTGGGGCATGGTGGGGGATCTGTAGCAAGCTACAATTTGGATTGCAGTTTTGCCCAGAGTTAGTTGCACTTGGATAATCTCAGATGCATTATGCTGAGCAACTAACCTGGAGGTGTGGATATCCTTAATGAATATGGACACACCTCTGCCTTTGGTGTTTCGGTCCACGTTACATGGCCAAAATGTGTGGTATGAGTTATAGCCTGGTAGTGCAGGGGTGCTCTCTGGAGCCTTGAACCAGGTCTCAGTCACTGCACAGATATCGATGTTCTCCATTTTTAAGGAGTGCCTTGAGTGAGTGCATTTTGAGATTTAGACTGCTAGCATTGAGTAGCATTACATTCAGTTTTTGCTTGCCTTTTCCTGTTACTGTAGTTAATCAACAACTGCTTGACATTTACCACCCAACAAAGTCTGTAGGCAAACTACTCTATAAACACTCTGTTGCCCATGCCTGGAACAGACTTCCCCATGACTTACTTATAATTTCACACACCTCCCACTTTAAAACAAAACTAAAAACATATTTTCTCAATTCCAGGACGTGCTCTTGTAATGACCTCACTTACTCTCCCCCCCACACTTTCCCTTATTAAGGACCTCACTTAGTCCCCCCTTTCACTTCTCATAAGGTATTTGCATAATTCCATACAAACTGCAGAATTATATATTTACTTTGTTTTACTGCTGTACTTAATGCATTATCTCACTGTAAAATTATATGTTTCTTAATGTCTTTTTTGGCTCCTTCTCCTTACTTGGAACTTTCACTTGTTTGTATGTACTCAACAAATGTAAAACTTTTGCTCTGTTTAATTGTTTCTCACCACATTATTTCTGTATTAATATGATACTCTGTAATTGAAATGTATCGCTGGAGCTTTTCTCCTTGGGTCTCCACTGAAAATGGACCACAAGCCCTTTTGGACTAACCTGGTTAACAAACGTCAATAAAAAAATAAATAAATAGGTTCATAACTTTTTACTAGGCTAATGACAACTAGAGCTTATAAGCCTCACCATGCAACTCAAATGTGTCTCACCAGTTATATGTTTTAGACATTTAAATAGAGGGGGATTGTTGGTTATGACATGATTTGCTGACTGCCTGTGTCCATCAGAGATGTTGGTAGCAGACTATGAGTGAATTTTTGATTCCCCATCCAATGGTCCAAGTTACACTTAAACAGGGATAGGGAAGGACTTTGTTTTACATGACTGAGAAGCCTGTTCCAGAGAAAGGGAATTATCTGGGATACATGCCTGTCTCTTCGACATATTCTATTTAGATTGCAAGTAAAAATTTAGATTTTTAGATCTAGTTGTTGTGATGCTGTTTGTTTTGCGGATGTGCAAAAGGTTAATTAGAGAGGGATCCAGGGATGCCTTGCATGCCAGGCATAGGTCACCTCTCAGTAGCCTTTATGAGAACTAGTATACAGATAGGGGTTTGAGATGATCCACATAGAACATTGTGTTTACTCTCTGTATTCTTTTTGTAAGGAACCTTTGTGGATATCCCAGTTGCTGCATGTGTCAGGTCAGGTACAAACCTAAGGGGCCATTATATTCAATGATGGATTTGATGAGGGCTGAGTATAGCAGTACAGTGGCTTCCCTGGACCTATCTGCCATGCATTTACTTATAAGTTGAGCAACATAGAAGGATTTCCTTGCTACCTTGGATACATGTTGATCAAAGACCAGGTTACTAACTAAATGTGTTCCCAGAGCCTGGACTAGTCGGGTCAGTCAACTCTTAGGAGTGTTTTATTGATGATGTAGTTTCTGGGGATTGCCCACTTCCTAAAAGGAAATATAATGCATTTCTTGGCATTGAGTTTTAATCCATGGCCTTGGCATCTGTCATTTGTCTGTGTTAGACCCTCTTGATAGATGTTAGTGTCTTGGAGAGATTCTATTACTGCTCCCAGTTTCCAGTCATCTATGAACTGGGTCAGCTCAAGGTCTTTGACATTGGCCTTGACTTCTGAGAAGTTACTGCCAAGGAGCAGTGGACCCAGCACAGAACCTTTAAGGATTCCACTGGTGACTGGCCTCTTTGAGGAGGTGGTCTCACCAATCTTAATTTCCTCGGTCATATCTCTGACGCAGCTGGTTATCCAGAGTGTTATATAGGGGGTTATGCCTAATTCTCTTAGTTGATTAACAATGCCTGAGTGGTATATTGTATCAAATTCCTTAGTCAGGTCAAGGTAGGACATATGCAGTATTTTACCCTCGTTAATTGCCTTGGTGACTTTCACAAAAAAAGTCCACCAGGTTCAGTAGGCATGACCTTCCTTTGACAAAGTCAATCTGGGATAGATACAGCATCTGAAGGCCTCCTTTGTCTTTCATGATCATTTCCATCATAACTCTTTCCATGGCTGCATAGAAGACTAGTCACACTAATGGGTCTGTAGTTTATTGGAGTCTATATCAGTCGGTCGAAACGGCTGACGATCAAACACCATATGTTCGAAATGTGAAGTTCAAACACAGATTATCGTGAAGCTATGGAACACCGAATTCTTTCCCAGGGAAAGAATTTGGTGGGCTGTTTTTTGTGGCTTCATGATTATCAGGACTGTGGTTGGGTTCAGGTAAGTGTGTGATTGTGTGGACGTTAGGGTTAGGGCACAGGTTAGGTGAGTTAGGGTTAGGGCACTGGTGAGGTGGGTGTGCAATAGTGACAGACTTTAGGGTTAGGGCAGGATAGGTGAGTTAGGGTTAGGACGTGGGTCAGGTGAGTGTGTGATAATGACAGACCTTATGGTTAGGGTTTGGGTTAAGGTAAGTGGATAGATAGTAGTGTATGTACAGTTTAGTGTAAGGTTAGATGTAGGATTTTAAGTGTATGTGTGTGGATTGCTGTTTTTTGGTGTGCTTGTGTTGTGTGTGTGTTTCTTGGAACAGCGATTTTTTTTCCCTGGGAAAAAAAATCGCTGCTCTAAGACTTCGATGTTTTTGCACTTCGTGGTTAGAAGTTTGAACATATGGTGTTCGAACTTCAGCCGTTTCGGTGAACTGATATAGACCCATTTATTGAATATGTTGATGGTCCAGCCTCATTAGGAGGGATTACCATTGCAATTCTCCATTCTCATGGCACAAAGCCTGTTTTAAGACTATAGCTGAATAGTAACTCCAGTGGCCCTGATGGATCATATTTTCAGCTATTCAGGAGGCATCTTGGGATATTATCAGGGCCCATTGAAGCTATGTTCTTATTCTTAGCAAGTGCAGCCAGGACATGCTCTCTATTTTTAGCTGGAGGAGTTATGTTTGAAGGTATTTCTTGAGATGTGGCTTGGGATGAGTGGGGATAAAGTTGTAACTGAATTTGCCAGCCAGAAGAGTTGCTATATAGCCTAGCTTAGTAAATGTGGCTCCATTAACCAGCAGTTCAGCACACTGCTGTGTGCTGCCTTTGAGGTTTCTGACATAGCTAAAGAAGGCCTTTTGGTTGTCTTAACATCAAAATGACTTTATTGGACTTCATTAGGTCTTGTAGTTGCTTGTTTATTTCAGTGAGATAGTTCTTATCTTTATGGGAGTTGCACTTCCTGATTTTAGCCATGATTTTCTTTTTTTGTTGTGTAATCTGTTGAATCTGGGATGCTGCCCAGGTAGTTTGTTTTTGGAGTTTGTTTTGGGGTTAGTTCTTGTAGGAACAGCAAGCTACATGCAGCCATTGACATGGCTGTACAGAGTTTCTGAGAACAATTGTGCATAGGCTTTTGTGTTCTCTGCATATTGATGGGCACTGAATTTTGACAAATTATTGTTTAAGAAAATATAGTTTGCCTTGGAATAGTTCCTAATTTTCACTGGGTTTATTGGAGTTATTTAGATGATTTTGATTTAAAAGGAGACAGCTTTATGGTCAGAAGTTATCAGGGAGGACGTGACATTGGAGGTGATGCAGCATTATTCCATATTTGTGAGCATAAGGTCCAGAACATTGGAACCTCTAGTGGGTGTATGCACTAACTGGTTAATGGTGTTTGCATTTACGAAATTCATGAATCTTTATGCATGCAAATTTGGGGCTGACTAGGATTCTTAGTCTATAGAAGGGTAATTAAAGTCCCCCATGAGTAAGGTCTTAGGTTGGATGGTGAGCATCTCTAGTAGTTTTCAGTATGCACTATGAGTTTTGTGGGACATAGGGGGTGACCTATAGTATCCTAGGGTATGGTATGGGATTCTATCTACAGTGAACTGCAAGTGGATAAACTCCAGTGCATCACTCTGTTTAACCAACCAAGAGATATTCTTGGTATTGATGCATACAGAGACACCTCCACCTTTAGTCCATGTCTGTACAGCTACTGGCTAAAAGCGTGGAAGGCACTGAAACCTGGAACTGTCAGGGTATCCTCTTAAACTACATCTCAGTAATTGCATAGATGTCTATATTCTTCAAGGTAATAAGGGCTTGTAGGGAGTTTTTTTTTTTTTTTGAGGCTCCTGACATTGAGCAGTAACACGTTCAGGTGCAGTTGAGGTGATTTTACTATGTTGGTAAGGTTGTTAATTTGGCATTGCCTAAAAAGGCTCTATGGGGAGGATGAAGTTTTTGCCAGTATTTGAAAGCCTAAAAGGGACAGGTGCAGACTATCCTTGGCAAAGCCACGTTGTCTATAAACCAAGTATTTTATGTGGACAAATATTGGATCCCCTTAGAATGACACTAGAAAGTCAGCTTTGTTAAAATCAATCACCTTTTGTTGGTATTGCGGCATCATCCTTGATGACGGTAAAAATCTACCCATTGTTAGGCTCATACCAGCAGGAGACCCATAGTCAGAGAAACCAATAATGTCTTTCTTCATATAGTCTAGGGAGGTATGTCTCAGGTCATTTTCAACTACATGGACTATGATGGAATCATACTGGTACCTGTGGTGCAGTGCCTTGAGTGAGTACATAATTTGGTGGATTCTGGTTTCAGATAAACAACTAACCATTATCTTTTCCTTGTTCAGTCTGGTTATAGGGGAATCAGTAGTTCTTTCAATGGAGTCCCTTATGACTAGAGTCTTGGGAAGTGTGTTTGTTTACCATCAATATATTTGGGGCTCCCCTGATTGTAGCTGTATGTATGGTGTTAGGTGTTGCTTTCGCCAATTGCTTTTGTGGCTGGTGAGGATATTCTTTGATTATGGGTGTTCTAGGAGTTCTTTTTGGTTTAGGAGGATTACATTTAAGTGCATACATTGGTCTTTGTGTGTGTTGTGTGCTATGTGTGATAGGAGTGCTGTGTGTGTGGTTTTGGCAGCCTGATGTGTGCTTTTATGGGAGAGTTTAGCCACCAGTGATATTGTGTATGTACACCTCTCGCATTCTGCATCCATTACTCTAAGGATTAAATGGTTGTCAGTAAACATGAGACAATTGCTATATTGTCTCAAGATACCATAGTCACCTGGCAGGCTGCAAAAAAAAAATAGGAAAATGGGTATCCATTTTGTCTAATATCATAATTGCTGAGCTACAATGGTGTGGTATACAGAAGTGAACAGAAGACTACAAAGGGTGATTTTGGTGGGGGTTGGTAAAAGACTAAGCTATAAAATACTAAAATTAACAGTATTGTTACTTGATGCACAAACAAACTGCTCTAAGCTTGTCAGAGTATGTGAGGAATGTTGTAGACAGACTAGGCTGTACAATACTCAGTATAATGGTATTGCCACTCAGTGTGCACACTTGCTACTCTAAGCTTCTCAGTGCACAAGGTACTTGCTCTTTACTTACTGCAGGGCACTGCTTTATGGGTAGGTCTAAAGAAAAGCCAAAAAAAAAGAGTTGTTCTTCTGGTATTTAAGCCCTAACTTTGAGAGGGTTTCTGTCTATACACACTGAGCAGAGTGGATGAGAGGTGTTGACTACAACTCTTAGCTGAGATATATAAGTATCCTGTTTTTTTTTTTTATTATTTATACTGATTATTGTTTCTAGCAATTTATATATAGCCCTTTTATTGCCTGCTTCTTAATTTTTTATAGTATTTTATTGCTATTAACTAATTTGCACTGGTAACTGATTTGTTTGCAGTTAAAAGCATCGTGTATCTTTACAAATCTTTATATGTTTAAAAACTTTCATTTTGTGGCTTTCTGTAGTGCTTACTGTCTGTAGGCTAATAGCTTTAGTATTTGTACTAGTTCAGAATTGTTGGCTCTGGGCTTGTTTGTTTATACAGTGATTGTTCAAAGCACATGAACAGGCCATCTTGAATTAGCTGAAACCTTTCTTTACCTTGGCTAGATTGTGTTAATTGGCTGCTGGCTAGTGGGGGCTGGTTCTTTTGTGTTTTTGTAAAAAACAAAAAAAAGTTGTTCTTCTTGTATTTAAGCCCTATCTTTGAGACAGTTTCTGTCTATACACACTGAGCAGAGTGGATGAGAGGTGTTGACTACAACTCTTAGCTGAGATATATAAGTATCCTGTTTTTTTTGATTATTTATACTGATTATTGTTTGTAGCAATTTATATATAGCACTTTTATTGCCTGCTGCTTAATTTTTTAGTGTATTTTATTGCTATTACCTAATCTGCAGGGGTAATTGATTTGTTTGCAGTTAAAATCATTATGTATCTTTACAAATCTTTATCTGCTTAAAAACTTTCATTTTGTGGCTTTCTGTAGTGCTTACTGTCTGCAGGCTAATAGCTTTAGTATTTGTCCTAGTTCAGAATTGTTGGCTCTGGACTTGTTTGTTTATGCAGTGATTGTTCAAAGCACATGAACAGGCCATCTTGAATTAGCTGAAGCCTTTCTTTACCTTGGCTAGATTGTGTTAATTGGCTGCTGGCTAGTGGGGGCTGGTTCTTTTGTGTTTTTGTAAAAAAAAAAAAAAAAAAAAGTTGTTCTTCTGGTATTTAAGCCCTAACTTTGAGAGGGTTTCTGTCTATACACACTGAGCAGAGTGGATGAGAGGTGTTGACTACAACTTTTAGCTGAGATATATAAGTATCCTGTTTTTTTCAATTATTTATACTGATTATTGTTTCTAGCAATTTATATATAGCACTTTTATTGCCTGCTGCTTAATTTTTTAGTGTATTTTATTGCTATTAACTAATCTGCACAGGTAACTGATTTGTTTGCAGTTAAATGCATTATGTGTCTTTACAAATCTTTATCTGTTTAAAAACTTTCATTTTGTGGCTTTCTGTAGTGCTTACTGTCTGTAGGCTAATAACTTTAGTATTGTCCCTACCCTCCCTCCCAGTTGGTGTCTTGCTGTTATACTTGGCGGCTTTGCAGTTGCCCGTCCCTACAGTAAATCTGATCTGGGACACTCCTCCCAGTCTAGGGTCATTAGCTCATTCTACCTAATACAGAGATAATATTTGATAAGGCCTTCTGTTTCTCCTTTTTCCCTTTAAAAAAAAAATGTTTTTTTGCCTGAATCTCTTTGTGTTCTGACTGTGCTTCTCAAACATTTTGGAAATATAGAGTATATTTTAGAGCATTTATTATAACTGTAATTGACTTAAAACTGCTACAACTCAAGTGCTCTAGGTTGCACTGCATATGAAGTGTTTGTGTGTTTTAGCTGCTTTTCTGTATATATATAGACTAGACTATATGTAGACTTGCTACTTATTCTGCTGTGTTACTGCCTCTTAAATCGTTTTTCAGTTGTGCACTTGCCTTGCTTCATTTAAAAAGTTTTAAATTGCTAATTTTGTAGCGTTATAATTGCATTTACTGTTTAGGACTGCACACTCAAGTGTGTTAGCCTTTTTTGTGTTTATTTACTATATTATTGCATTGTTTAGCCTGTTTCAACAAAAACAAAAATACTATCTTGTTTGCTCGTTTCCCATCTTTTCTAGCCAGTCCATATCCCAGGCTTTGCTTGTCTTGGGACTTTATTTTCTGTGCTCAGAGCTATACAGACCTTTCTTTGTTAGAGAAAGGTCCTACTGCCTACCCGTGGGACTGGTGAGCATTGTACTGCCTATCTAATGCTACAGGAGTGGTTTCCAGCTCTGAAATTTTATTTTTATTAGCCTTTTGGGCTGATTTCTATGCCTTTCAACTTTCTGGCTTAAAAACGTGTGTGTTTGCACATTTTTCACATCATGCAGCACTGCAAGGCTACAGTTAAACTATTCCAAGTGCCAGAAAGTCTGCTCTTCAACTTTCCCCTTAAAACTAGCTGGTTTCTCAGTAGTAGCACTAAAATCAGAACCCCTGTGACTAGCACTTGCTCTAGAACCTGCTGGAAAGCACTAGGAAGCCTGAAAATGATACAAGCACTCAGCTCTCCTTGTCAATAAGGAGAAATTAATCATAGGCAATAAACAGCCTATAATTGCAAAGTACCTTGCAAAGGTAAGGGAAAGCAGCTCTTGTACTTTACAAAACACCTAAACGGGCATGTCCAAGGGTCAGCTTCCGGTGATTTCTCCTGTTCACCTGGTGAATCTGTGTATACTGGGGCAATGCGGCAACTGCCTCATGTACACAGACAATCCTCTCCTCCTACCACCCAACACTACAACCTGCGAGAGAGGCACTCACATAGCCAAACTGGAAGCAAAGCTCTCTCCAGCCAAGATTGTTCTAGACAGTCAAGAGGAGAAGGTTAACACCTGCATTACACCTCAAGCAACTCATAGCCCTTCAAAACCCACACTATCAACACCCACACATAGCAACACTAAACCCACATATGTGGAGGCCCTTAACATTAACCTGCCCAAGCAACAAGGACCTCTGAAGCCGAAACGCAAACAAACACCAGTCACAACCAAAGAGACACATAGCTCACAACACCAGTGTGCCACCCAACAACAGCCCCTAAGGCAAGACAATGTACCCAACACTTTAGTCATAGGTGACTCTATAGTCAGGCACACTGATGTCCCACTCTCCAGGCTGAACAAAGAGAAAATTACAGTCAGCTGCCTGTCGGGTGCCAGGATCCGCCGCATAACGCATGCACTCAAGTCACTCCACAACAAGTACAAATACGACTCTGTTATTGTCCATGCTGGAGTGAATGACTTGAGATGTACCTCCCTGGACTACATGAAAAGAGACATGCAAGAGCTCTTGGATCATGTGACCCAGGCAGGTATGACCCTAGCCCTGAGTAGCATCCTGCCTTCACCCAGAATGATACCACAGTATAAGGATAAAATGATTGACTTCAACAATTGGCTAAGCTTCTGGTGTCATTCAAAGGGGATCCAGAATTTGTCTGCCTGGGAAGACATGATCAACAAACCATGATGCTTTGCTAGAGATGGTCTGCACCTGTCACCCCTGGGATTCAGGTTACAGGCTAAAGCTCTTGCCACCCCATAGTGCCTTTTTTAGGCAAGATTCAAGGGATAAAACCACCACCATAACAGATACAGGCATGCAAAATCTGAAGGTAATGCTACTCAATGCTAGACGTCTAAACCTCAAAATGCACTCTCTTGTGGTACTCCTAAAAATGGAGAACATCGATATCTGTGCAGTAACTGAGACCTGGTTCAAGGCTCCAGAGAGCACCTGTGCAATACCAGGTTACAATTCTTACCACACTTTTTGGCCACAAAACCAAGACCGAAACACTAAAGGTGGAGGAGTGTCCATATTCACCAAGGATATTCACACCTCCAGGCTAGTTGCCCAACACAATGCATCTGAAATTCTCCAGGTGCAACTAACACTAGGTAAGACTGCAATCCAAATTGTAGCTTGCTACAGATCCTCCACCATGCCCCAAGATTCTCACTACACCTTTTTAAACATACTGGAAAATATTATGATACAACCAAAAACCCTAATACTGGGTGATTTCAACTACCCTGCCATTAATTGGGAAAACTACTCGGGTACCAACTCCTTTTCCTAACGGTTCTTGGAATTCATAAATTCCAATGCCCTGGATCAACTAATCCATTGTCCCACCATGGGCTCCAATATCCTAGACCTGGTCATTACCAACATGGGAGATAGATGCTCCACACCAGTGGTCACCCCCTCATTGGTCAGGTCTGACCATAAGCAAATCACCCTTGACATCCACATCCCACCCCTACTCCCCAGTAAGGAAAGCTCCTTAAAAAACTTCTCCAAAGCCATCTTCAAGCTACTGAAGTCAGAAGTGACAAAATTCACAACACCCACGCAGATGGGATCAGGAAGTTCGACTGCAGAATCCTACACTAAGGCACGTATGAGCACATCCACTCGTGCATGAATCGTGCCATCCCAAATAGAACCAAGTTGGTCTTTTCCAAAAAAAGGAAGCCAATCTGGTGGTCCCCTGCTATAAACAAACTATACAACAGAAGGAAGAAACTGTTGCAAAAAAGAGGAAAATCCCAGGATGCAAAAAACTCCCTCACCAGCCTCAGTAAGAAGCTGAGATCCCTCATAAAATTCTCAAAAGCTAGTTACGAAAATAAAATTGCCAAAGATTCCAAAGACAACCACAAGGCATTCTATAGTTATGTCAAGAATCTAAATGGCAATGCTCAGATCTGCTCTGAGCTACAACAGAATGGCATTAAATATACTGATCCCAAGGATATTGCCAATATCCTGGCAGATCGATTTAGTGTCAACTTCACCCAACTCTCACCCCCTAAAGGGCCCATCTCAATACCAAAAGATTGCCAAATTCCGATAATCACGGCCACACAGGTAGAAACCACACTCTCCAAAGCTAAGAATACAGCATCCATGGGACCAGATGACATCCCAGGCTGTGTACTACATGAACTACAAAATGAACTGGCACCTCACCTAAGTGTCATGTTTAATCATAGCCTCACCTCAGGCTTCGTGCCCACTGAGTGGTGTACAGCTACAGTTATCCCACTCCACAAGGGAGGATCCGCCTTGGATCCCGGGAACTAGTGTCCCATCAATCTGACAAGCCTGATCTGCAAGGGCATGGAACGCATTATCATGGAACTTATAAAACAAAGACATTGGCAACCTTCAAACACTGGACCCCACCCAGTTTGGGTTTGTGAAAGGCCAATCTTGTCTCCTGAATCTGATTGACTTCTTTGAGTCAGTCTCCAGAGTTGTGGACGAGGGTAAGGCAGTCCACACAGCCTATCTGGACCTCGCCAAGGCCTTCAACACTATTCTCTACTTTGGAATCATAAATAAACTTACTAAGCTGGGCATAAATCCCTACATCACTCGATGAGTTGTCAACTGGCTTACTGACAGAACCCAGACTATAAAAGTAGCCGACTCCAAATCCAGTTCCAGACAAGTGACAAGTGGAGTACCTCAGGGTTCAGTCCTGGGACCACTCTTGTTAGGCATCTGCTTCTCTGATGTATAGGCCAACAGTAAGGGACTCTGTCTAACAAAGTTTGCAGATGACTGCAAACTGAGAGCCATTATTAAATCCCCAAATGATGTGGATATTCTACAAAAGGGCCTTACAGAAACAGATGCCTGGTGCCAGAGCCATGGGCTCAAGCTTAATGCCAAGAAATGTATAGTTATCCTCTTTGGAAAAAAACATGTACCCATGAATTACCACATAGGTGGCAGGACACTAAACATCAAAAGTGTGATGAGAGACTTAGGGACACAGGTGGACAGTGGTCTCACTTTCGATAACCACATTGCCACAATAGTCAGGAAATCCTTCTATGTGGCAAACCTCATCACTAAGGGCTTTTCATCCAGAAAAAAGGAGGGCATTGTCCCACTGTACTCATCCCTCATTAGACCCATTATAGAGTATAATGCCCCATTTGGTATGTACCTCACAAGACATCTGCAACAGCTGGAAAGGCCACAAAAATACCTCACTAAAAGAATCACAGGCCTAAAGCAGATGCCATATGCTGACCAACTAAAAAAAACTCCAGCTATACTCTGTGGCATATCGTCTACTCAGATGCGATCTCTGCTTAACATACAAGGCCATGTCAAACCCTGATCTGTTGGACATGCTCCACTTAAAGAAATCCCAATCCATCAGAGCCACACACTCCAGGGATCTAAACCTTGTCATCACAATGAACAAAACATGCTGGAGGGATAGGTTCCTGACCCAGAGACTCCCCATACTCTGGAATAGACTGCCCATACATGTCAAGCAGAGCGCCTCATTGGCCCTCTTCAAAAGGAACCTTGATGATTGGATGGGAGATAGGAAATTCACCCCGGGGATCATGTCAGTCACCCTGCTAGATAGGGGCCCAGAGAAGTAAATATTGTGGAAAGAAATATCCAGGGAATTGTTATGGCTAGGCTTGCATAGGCCCTAGGGCCAATAGCCTAGTACCAACCTATGAACCTATAAAAATTTGCTTCTAGATGTTTTCTGTGCAAATGCTCTGAATTTATACCATCACTAGAAATACAGAAAACTGACTACTGAGTTTTCTGGCCAATAAAATGACTACACACAGCCCTTTTGTGTGCTTCCCAACTCAGACAGACCATACAAACACCTACTGCTACTAGATGAATAACCCCAGTCCTTTTAATGTAAAAGCACACCAAAAGAGTGTCTGAAGTGAAATGCTACCAGAAACAAACTTAAACTTAAGGAAAGGTGCAAAGAGGAACAATAAGTAATTCAAAAATTTAAGAACAGTGTACTTTCAACAGCTTATAAAAGTGTAATTATTTAATAAAATGACTTTGCTTTGTGGATATGAGACAAGAGCCACTCAATTGTGCAGAATTTTTACAGGCATTAAAAACAAGGTAAGCTGATTAATAAGCCCTCTGCCCAGTAAAACGATTATACACAGGAATCTCTAGTGTTTTCCCCAGTATATATAGACCAAGCTACCACCCACTGCCACTAAATGGAAAATCCTCAGTACTCTTGATATAAAAACACAGAAAAAAGCTCATTAGAGTGTAAAAATATAGTAGTTTATCCAACAAATAGCTAGATAATTAATTCAGAGCAAGTAAATCAGTAGAACAAACAATGAGAGGCAAAATGCATTTTTTTTTTCAAAATAACCACAAGGAAAAGCAAATAAATAATTCAAGATATCAATAGCAGTGCAGATAATAAACCATGACCTAAATGCTAACACCTGGACACCTCAGTGTACCAAAATATGACACGAACAACTTAAATCCCTAGAATATAACCCCAAATCTCTTCCCTTTTTAAATTTAAATCAAGAAGACTTATTCACAAAGAACTTACACCCACTGATAAAACATATGATCCTAACTACTCAAAAGCTATTCAAATCAATACAACTATTTAATGCCCTTGCCTTTATACAACCGCTCCATCTAAATCCTAACCTACTAATAAATAATAAACCTTTACATTTAATGAACTTCCCTCTGATAAAAGATCTTACAATATGGGAAATTTACAAATAGAAAGAATCTAATGTATTGCAACTAAGGCTGAAACTCAATCTTCCTAAGAAATATGTTATCACAATTCTTAGCCAAAGCCATTATCTTATAAATACTAAATTTGTACAAACTAATGTCGACCTGCATGACATTAACTTAGTTAAGCTAATACTTAAAAATCTAGCAACTAAAGGGAAAACAATCTTTAGGACATATAAACTTGTTGTTGTTGTTGTTGTGTCCTTCGGCTTTTCCCGGTTAGGGATTGCCACAGTGGAACTCCGGTCTGCTAATGATTGGCAGTAGATTTTTACATGTCAAGTTGCCAGCCCTGACGCACAACCTTCAATGAAGGTGCGTCCATTCACGCATGTCTCCACACAGAAGACGCTCTAGCTGAGAATCGAACGGGACAACGTTTTGCTGTGAGGTGACAACGCTACCGCAGCACCACCACCACAGTATAGGACATGAACATAAAATACCAGAATTCTCTATTATTCTCAAACTATTGGCAAAGAAAAACCCAATCACTTACTGACGAAAGCAAAAGACTGGCCTTTGAAAATACAATCAAATTTATTCCCATTAAGCGGCTGTAATACCCTCAAATTAAGATTAATAACAATGTATACTATACCCCATCAAAACTTAATAAGTTCATCCCAAATTTTTGCCTATATGCCCACACTACCCAAACCAAACAGCTGACATTTTCTATGTTATGTGGGACTGTAGTAAGGTGCACAACCTATGGTGCTCTTTCAGAGCTAGATTAAAAACAATGAGGTATGAAAAAACAACCCTGTCATGGGAGACAGCTGTATTGCACACTAACACAAATAAACTTCCAAAAATTTTAAAACATATTCTTATCACAATGTGTGCCCTTATCAAATTTTACATCACAAAAAATTGGACTGTCACATCTCCAATCACTTGGGAAGACTTTAGCAAACTAGCTATTAAATATATCTCATCTCATAAATTAGTTTATACAACTAAACAAAAGCAGTACTATCAGAAATATTGGGGTTATTTACTAGATGTAATTCTCAAGAATTAAAAATAGACCCCACATGGACCTGTTAGAGCAGACCTTCACAAGCAGAGCTTAAATTACAAGCAGCTTATCTCCTTTCCTGTCTACACACATAACGATATCTCTAGTATACTTATCTGTAGCAAGTGATTAAATCTCTACCTGTATCTCTTTATAAACTATGCCCGTTATACTATCTCTCTTCTTTCAGTTAATGTTAAGAAGTTTTCCCTCTTTTGTTTGCTGATGTAGTGACTTCTAGTGTATATAGTGTATAAAGTTTGTCAATAGATTTTAAGTCTCCTGTATGTAGTGTTGATTTATGTCTTTGATGGTTGTAATACTGATATTATTGAAAAACTGAATAAAGAGATTTTAGGGAAAAAAAGATATCAATAGCAGGGCTGAAATGGAAGAGCTTGCATAGCTCAATTTAGTGAAAGGGCAGGGAGGTTAACAATTGCCAGTAGGCAGTCACAAACAGTACTTGTACTTTTTGCAGGCCTTGAGTCATATCAGAAAATAAATGGCCACAAATATACACTGTGAATGTAAGCATCACTCTAGAAACAAACTAACCAGTGGAAAAAAATGTGAAATGTGCAACCTGTTTGATTTAAGTGTCTACCTGCCACACAGAACAAAAACACCAGGCAAACAGATTACTCAAAACAGAAAACAAAATGGAACAGGTAAAGCAGAAAACAAGCTCTTTCATTTTAAGAAACTAGACATCAGACATAAAGAGAAATAAGATTACTTTCCTTACTTCTTTGTTTTAAATCACCAGCAGGAAATCACCAACTGTGCTTGTAGTTTTTGCAGGCCTTGAGTCTTATGAGAAAAGACCCGACTTACAAAAATATTCTTATAGGTTCATAGGTTCATAGGTAGGTACTAGGCTAAGGCCATGGGGCCTACACAAGCCCAGCCAAAAAGGTACCCTGGCTTTTGCCACCCCAGAAAATAATTTTCCTGTGCCACTGTCTAGCAGAGCCACAGAGGTGATCCCCAGGGTGAATTTCCTATTTCCCATCCAATCATCAAGATTTTTCTTGAAGAGTGCTAATGAGGAGCTTTGTTTGATATAGATAGGTATTTTATTCCAGAGTATGGGAAGTCTCTGGGACAGGAATCTATCCCTCCAGCATGTTCTGTTTATTCTGGTGACAAGGTTATGGTCCCTAGAGCGTGTAGCTCGGAGGTATTGGGATTTCTTTAAGTGGAGCATGTCCAACAGCTCTGGGTTTGACATAGCTTTGTATGTTAGGCAGAGATCACCTCTGAGTAGGTGATATGTGACGGAGTAAAGCTGGAGTTTTTTGAGACGATCTGCGTAGGGCATCTGTTTGAGGCAGGTAATCCTCTTTGTGAGGTATTTCTGTGGCTTTTCCAGTTGTTGTAGATGCCTTGTGAGGTACATACCAAAAGGGGCGTTGTACTCTATAATGGGTCTAATGAGTGATGACTAGAGGGGAACAATTACCTCTTTTTTTTCTGGAAGAGAAACCTTTTGTGATGAGGTGTGCCACATAGAAGGATTTCCTCACTACTGTGGTGATGTGATTATCAAAAGAGAGATTACTGTCCACCTTTGTCCCAAGGTCTCTTATCACACTTTTGGTGTTAAGTATACTAATGCCTATGTTGTAGTTCATGGGTACAGAGATTTTACCAAAGGGGATGATACTGCACTTTTTGGCATTGAGCTTGTGGCCATGGCTTTGACATCAGGCATCTGTCTCAGTGAGGCCATTTTGTAGGATGTCCACATCATTAGGAGTTTCGATTATGGCTCCTAGTTTGCAGTCATCTGCAAACTTTCTTAGCCAAAGACCTTCTGTGTTAGCCTGTACTTCAGACAAGTAGATACCAAACAGGAGAGGACCCAGGACTGAACCTTGTGGTACTCCACTTGTCACTGGTCTGAAGTTGGATTTGGAGTCTGCTAATTTCACAGTGAGGGTTCTGTCAGTGAGCCAGTTGGCAATCCATCTTGTGACATAGGAATTTATACCTAGTTTAGTGAGTTTATCTATAATTCCAGAGTAGGGGATGGTGTTGAAAGCCTTGGCAAGATCTAGATAGGCTGTGTGAACCACCTTACCCTTGTCTACAGCTTTGGTGACTGCTTCAAAGAAGTCTATCAGGTTTAGGAGACATGATCTGCCTTTTACAAACCCGAACTGGGTGGGATCCAGAGTTTGGAGATTACCAATGTCTTTGTTTATAAGTTCCATGATGATACGTTCCATGGCCTTGCAGATCAGGCTCATCAGGCTAATGGGGCGGTAGTTTCCAGGGTCCATGGTGGCTCCCCCCTTGTAGAGTGGGATAACCGTTGCTGTGCGCCATTCAGCAGGCACAAAGCCTGAGGTGAGGCTATGATTGAACATGGTACTTAGGTGGGGTGCCAGTTCGTTCTGTAGTACGTGTAGAACGCAGCCTGGGATGTTGTCTGGTCCCATGGATGCTGTGTTCTTGGCTTTGGAGAGTGTGGTGTTTACCTGTGCAGCTGTGATTACAGGAACTTTGCATTCTTCCAGTATAGAGATGGGCTCTTTAGGGGGTGAGGGGGGGGGGTAAAGTTAGCACTGAACCTATCTGCCAGGATGTTGGCAATATCAGTTGGGTCTGTATATTTAGTGCCATTGTGCTGTAACTCAGAGCAGATCTGAGTGCTGCCATTGAGATTCTTGACATAGCTATAGAATGCTTTGTGGTTGTCTTTAGAATCAGAGGCGATTTTGTTTTCGTAACTAGCTTTGGTGGATTTTATCAGGGATCGCAGCTTCTTACTGAGGCTGACCAGGGAGTCCCTCCACTTGTGAGATTTTACTACCTTTTGCAACAGTTTCTTCCTTCTGTTGTACAGTTTGTTTATGGTAGGGGACCACCAGATCGGCTTCCTTTTTTTGGAGAATAGCATCTTGGTTCGGTTTGGGATAGCACGATCCATACACTCATGTAAGTGCTTATAAAGTGCAATTGTGTAGGATTCAGTAGTTGTAACTGTATTGTCCATCTGCATGGGTGTCATGAAGTTCACCACTTCTATCTTAAGAAGCATGAAGTTGGCTTTGGAGAATTTTTTTACCATGGTTTCCTTAATGGGGGGGGGGGGTGGAGGCAGGATGTGGATATCTAGGGTAATTAGCTTATGGTCAGATTGGACCAATGAGGCGTTGAATTCAGGTGTGGAACACCGGTCACTCATATTGGTAATGACTAGGTCTAGGATATTGTTGCCCCTTGTGGGGGTGTGGATAAGTTGATCCAGGGCATTGGAGTTTATGAATTCCCTTTTACTTTCTGAAAACTTGATGATAAACTGCTCTAAAGCCACTCTTAATTGCCTTTAATCTTTGTAACACCTTAATGGCTTATACCCAACATTAAAATTCCTGTCATTGATCCACATTGGTATGATATCCCTTGGGTCAACAAACAAACAAAATTACCAAGGAATGAGGCTCAGCCAAATTCTTTCTTTTTACAATCACACTGAAACATCAGTAGACAGAGTTCTATCCCAGTTAGAATATTCCTACAACCTCTCATTTGATGAGACAAAGGTCATCATGAGACATTGCAGGAAAGAAAAAGAAATGGAATGGCATACACTTTGTATAACACTATCAGAAGTTAAGGGACAAGAAATTTTACAACATATATAAATACTAAGATATAATTATTTCCTTCTAGCAAAGAATGGGTATTGGGATAGAATCAGAGATTCTAAAGTCCCCGGTGAATAGTCATCTCATGGCAAAAGCCATCAATGGCCATAATCAGCTACAGGCAGTGGCCAGAATAAAATCTAAAGTCAACAGATTCTAGGCTAAAGACCTAGAAGCTGACTGAGCAGAGAACACAAGAGTTAAAGGAAATACTCAGGGCTCTGACACATCAGGAGGAGGAGGAGGAACTATGTGGAGTTGAAGTAGAATGGCAATGGGTGACTGAGCCAGGTATGGAAATAAGGTACAACAGGAAATCTGGTGGTAGAATGCAGGGGTCCAGAAATGAACAAAAGAAAGAAGGAGTGCAAGAAAAAGTAAGAGTGGCTTTAGAGCAGTTTATCATCAAGTTTTCAGAAAGTAAAAGGGAATTCATAAACTCCAATGCTCTGGATCAACTTATCCACACCCCCACTAGGGACAACAATATCCTAGATCTAGACTCAGGCTAAGGAGGAATACTGGTTGGATAACAGAGAGGCTAAAATGGCAGTCACAATTGCAAAGAAGAAGGCATCAGGGGCACTCCACCAGCTTCTGGAATGTGACTCAGCAGATGGCACAAAGAAGCTCTATAAGGTTGCAAGGAAAGACAGAAAGATAAAGAAGATAGTCAGACACACTTCATATGGGATACCTGTAACAGCCTGCCTCCTATTCCACAAAACATTAAAGGTAGATGGAAGGAGTACTTCCAGCAACTTCAGAATGGAAAAAAAAAACAGAAAAGAAGCTGTAGTCACCCATACACAGCATATAGTTAAAGACAAAGGAATGTTCACTCTAGAAGAACAGCATAAGGAAAATGAAGTCAGAGAAAGCAGCAGGTTTAGATGAGCTCATTGTAGATAAAATCAAGATGGTGACTGAGTTAGGACAGAAATTGCTCCTGAGTGCACTCATAGCAGTGTGAAGAGAAAGGCACATCCCAGATGCCTGGAAAAATCATTCTGTTGTCACTTTACAAGAACAAAAGGGACATTCACAACTGTGGGCATTATAGAGGTATAAATCTCCTATCATACTGCATGAAAGTCCTAGAGAAGATGATTGATGAATGAATATGCAGAGTAGCAGAAAGTAAGATGGGAGATGTGCAGCTCAGATTCAGATCTAGATGCAGCACTACCAACCTAGGTTTGCAGTGAGACAGACAGTGGAGAAGAAGCTAGAAATGGTGGAATAAATCTAAATGGGAATGCTAATCTTTGAAAAAGCAAACAACAAAGTTCCAGAAAAGCTGATTTAAGCAGTATTCTGATAGTTCAAAGTCTCAAAAACATTGCTGGAATTAGTGCAGGGTACGTTCATGGACCCGATGACACAATTGTGAACAATGTTCATTTTCACAGAGGAGTTCCCAGTGGGAGTCGAGGTGCATCAGGGTTAAGTTCTGAGCCCACTGCTATTCATACTAGTAATGAAACACATTAGCAAACAGGTTGTAGTGGACAGATCAACAAACGTGCTGTATGTAGATGATGTGGTATTGGAAGCAGGCTCTGAACATGTATTTCAGTAAATGATATGGAATGGAATGAAAAATAGAAGACACATAGGAAGAAACTGTTATGGTAGCAAATTGGGGACATTAGAACAACTGAAATTTGAGATAGAAGGGAAAACAGTGGAGCAGGTTAGCAGCTTCAAGTACCCTGGAGAAGTTTTTGAAAAAAGGGAAGTCTGAATGATGAGGTCAAATACAGAATCATAAGGGCTGCAGCCAAGTGGCACAAAGTGTCAAGGTATTGTTTGACCTAAAAATGACAAAAACATTGAAAAGTAGGGAGTATAAAACAGTGATGCAACAAGTATTTCTCTGTGGTACAGACACTTGGGCAATGAAGGAAGAGCAATTGAAAAAGTTAGAGGTAATTGAGATGAAGTGTTTGATTTGGGTGGTAGAATGCACATTGGGGACACATGACAAAATGATAATTTCAGAGAAGGTCAAAGAGGACAGATTATAATGGTTCAGACATGTGTAAGAAAGCAGATGATTTTATGAAGAAGATGGGTGGGAGAGAGAGAGAGAAGGAAGGAAAGAGGAAATGAGGATGTCCAGAAAGGAGGTGGATGAACTACAGGAGGGAAAATGTGAAACAGAGAGGCATGACTGTCAATGAAGCTGTGAGAGTGGCATTGCATCAAGAGCGAGATGGCAGCAGTTGATGCAGCACCCCAAACACAGGTCAAAAACTGGAAAAAGGGGTTGATGATGATTATTATTATGATGATAATGTTGATGTGAACACTTAAATGTATAAGAATTTTACAAAGCGCTTTTTAGACAATTTCAGAATTTCAATTGGTCTCAATGCACTTTTTTCTTTGGTTTAGTAGATCACATGATTTTTCACTGACTTGAATTCAAATGTGAGTGAGTATAGGTGATTTTAAATGTTCTGTTGAAATCTTTGTAAAGTACAGATGTGCTTTATAAGATGGCTTCTCTGCTTAATCTAGTAGATGCATATTGGTGTCAAGCAGGAATGAAAATCAAACCACGAGAAGATAAAAAACAGGCAGTAACCGAATGTGCCAATAAACAAAAGGCAGGAAATGTGGACAATGCATAAATATAGTTGTAAGTATAGAAACCTTCTGGAAGAACCTCATGTTGATCAGGAATGAATGCAAGAATGGTTAAGGAGAGGTGAATTCAAATCAAGAGATGAAAGGTTAATATTGGCAGCACAAGATAGTGGGTTACGTACACACTGGTTTACAAAGTCCATTGAACATGTGGGAGAAACAGACAAACATAGACTTTGCAAAACAGAATTGGAAACAGTTGTACACTTCATTGCTGGTTGCAACATATCAATGTCAGAAGGACTGTATACTGAAAGGCATAATAATGTGGTGAGACTGCTGCATTGGGGATTGTGCAAACATTATGGTATTGAAGTGGCTTAAAAACACTGGAACCATGAGCCACAAAGCATCATAGAAAATGATGAAGTCTACATCACATGGGATCATCCATTACTAACAGTTCAAAAGATAGATACTAGAAAACTGGATGTAGTGGTCCAAGAAAAGAAGACAAAAGTAGCATTGATAATTGAAATTGCCACACTGAGTGACTACAGTGTCCTGCGCACAAACACAAATTCATAAAATATCAGGATTTGCAAGTAGAAATGAGAGCAATGTGGAAGAAAGACACCCAGACAGTTCCAATAGTAGTATGACTAATGGATCTTATAAAAAAGAGTCTACAATCATATTTAAATGTTCTGCCAATACATGTAACTCAATACAAATTGCAGGAGGAGTCATTACTGGGTACATTGCGGGTGCTGTGAAGAGCACCACTGGCTGACATCAGAGAGTGAAACAATACTAATTTCTTGAACTTTTATTATACTTTGACTAAAAAATGGTGTTGATTCCTGTCATGGTATTAGGAACCCAAAAGAGCTGGAAAAATGAAAAAGGGAGGAAAGACTTTTATCCTCAGTCTAATTTACCACATCAAAGTCATCCAGAATTCAAACATGCTGACTAAAGATTTTGACGCATTGGGAAAATAAGACCCATGTGGAAGAACTGCTCAGTTTTATGACAGACGCATGGCTCTTAAGTCTGATCAAATGTTACTTGAAGCTGATGGCCCAGGTTTTATGGTTTCATGCAACTTAAACTCTCCCCCGGATTTACTAATCTTCCATGCAGGACTAGTCTAGTCCTGCATGAAAGCACCCGTTTAGGAGAAGGATGGCAGCGCGCTATGCATAGTAATGAAGCCATGCTGCCCTAGCTCCCAGGCATACACAGAACGTGTACGAGTGCAGGGAGCGTGTCTGAGAGCAGAGCTCTCAGAATAAACACGCCCCTGCAATGTTGAACAGCAGAAAATGGAAATAAATGAGCGAGACCACTCATAGGTGTCCACATATCCCCAACAACAGTCCCCCGTGTGTACAACGGCAGCAGGACATAAAAATAAAAAGAAGAAACTCCTGTATTGTTTTCTAAAACTCCAAGTGCAGCTAACCGTAGGTGCGTGGGTGTGCCCATTGCTTAGCTATGGTTAAAACAGCCTAAAAGGCTGAAGAGGATAACAAGGACGATATATGCAAATGAAGCATTTCAGCAATAGTGTAGTGGGCAGAGCGTTCGCCTAATGAGCAAGCATTCCCAGTTCGAGTCCCAGTGTAGCTCAGTCTATTTTACATGGCAAAACATGGTATAAGCAATATTTGTATTGCAAAACCCACTAAATAACATATATTTATGAACTGGAGTACTTCAGGAAATGCACATGTGAAGAGTCAGTATCATAATGAATAAGGCAGCAGTAAGCAGGCGTAAGCACAGCAGTAAGCATACGTAAGTACTAGTAAACATGTGCAAGTGTATCTGTGCGTAAACCGGCTTACAACTGCTTTAAAGTGCCTTAATCACTCTGTATCCAATGGACGGTGTTCTGCCAGCAACAAAACAAATAGTTTCTTAAGGCTGGAACCCAGGACCATGCACATCATACACAAAATGATTTACCAATAAGCCATGCCAGATATGCATAAATCGTATGTTGTCAGAAAAATAACTCCAGCCCAGTCATGCAACAGTACAGAGAATGTATACTTACATCTAGATGGACATGTGTGTGCAAATATATTACTATCTAAATGGCTACAACATATCTATATATATATATATATATATATATATATATATATATATATATATACACACACATAATATATAAATATCCAGAAATATGTATATATATATATATATATATATATATATATATATATATATATATATATATATATATATACACACACAAATATATGAACATATCTACATACAAATGCCGACATCTACACATATATATGTCAACACCTATATGTCCACATATGCACAGCAAGTTACATATATGTACGCAGATCTATGTCTCTGTAGGTATATATGGACATAGTTAGAAATATGCAAGCAAATATATATACCCATATAGGTATAGATGGCCAGACATCTGTAGATAGCAATGGTAGATTAACAGAAACATATATGTCCACATGCACCATTAATGGGCTTGAGAGGCCCCAAACAATATACGTCTTGTATGAATTGTCATACCCCCCCAGCCAAACACCTCCACCCTGCAATACACTACTAAGCTCATTGTATTGTACGTTTCATTTAAATAGGGATTTAAATTAGCCCTCTCTTATGTTTCACATGTTGACATCACATTCCTCACTCCCCCACCCACTGTATAGGCCCATCCAACCCAGGCCATCCTTGACCCATACATTCATTACCCACAGTTCTATTTCCCCCCCACAGCACACACGCAGCCACCATCCCTTCCCTGGTTACCGGCCCATAGCTACCACACCACCACACATTACTCTCCTTCCACTTCCCCCCACTCGGGACCCGTCCTGTATGTTGTTCTGACCCAAGTATCCTAGGGCTGGCACACGCTGTAGTCCATGCACATAGCCATGGGTACCTTTGTAACTCTAGTTTTAGATGAAAGCCAAATACCTAATTTTTGGCTTGTCCCACATGGGACGAATGTTTCCCCTGGTACTAACAATAGATTTCACGTGTGACTCTGTTTACACTAATGGTTTTATTTGTAGGTATCGCAAAGCATACGTGGCACACAAGGTTGGCCGGTATGCACACGAAGCACAGTATCCAGCAATAACAGTCTACATTACAGGACATGTAGCTAAATATGTGGAGGTATGCGTGCCTGTATATATACCCATAACTTAATTTATTTATTTATTTATTTCACTTTGATTTCCGGGGAGGTCCACTGGGCTTGGGGGCCCGTTTTCAGTGGAGGCCCGGGGAGAAAAGCTCCACAGGAAACAACAATTTTAATTACATGAAAAAGTTCAGACACAAATTACATTACAGATAACAGGTTGCTGCAAAATAGTCTACAATACAAATACCAGACTGCTAAAATAGCAAAATATTAACAATTTCTGTTATGTTCAGGAGGATAAATTTGGAAATATAGTATAAAAAGCAAGAATTTACTGTTTAGTAGCTTATGCAATTTATATTTTAGAAGGGGTTAGGAAGGTAAAGAGGTTAGCCTGGAGAGAAGGGGGAAGATAGTTTGAGAGGTGTGGGCTGAAGAGTGCAGTTGCATATCCTATTTGGATAGAGGTGAGAATGAAGTTGGGTTTTGAAGTTATCTAGGTTGTTGCAGGTTCTTAGTGAGGTGGGCAGGGCATTCCATTTTTTAGCTAGAGTAAAGGATAAGTGAAGCTGACCTGCTGGGCTCTTGGGTTTTTGTATGGTGATCAGGTTTTGGTGAGAAGATCTAAGGGGGGTATAAGGTTGAAGAATATTGGAAAGAGCAGGACAGTAAGTAGGATGGAACACTAATTTGTGGGCTGTGGTGATTTGGAGAAAGTCAAGTTGATTGGGGAGTTCAAGCCAATTTAGAGAGTGAAGGGAGGTGCAGTGATCAGAGGAGGATTTGGCATTTGTGGCAAATTTGGAGATTTTTCTGTAACATTGTTCCAATTTGGAGGTAAGAGCGGATGATAGATTAATGAGCAGAGGAGTGCCATATAGTAGAGATGGAAGGAGGTAGGTAGAGGCAAGGGTTAGCCTGGTAGGAGGAGACAGAAAGTGGTTGTTTCTATGCAGTAAGCCAAGTTTTATGTGAGTTTTTTTGATGTTTAGCTGGATATGAGTATTAAATTTTAGTTGGTCATCAATTGTAACACCAAGAAGTTTGGTGGAGGTTACGATCTTGATAGTGGAGTTGTTAAGGCTGGTAATTTGGAATGAGTTTTTATCAATAGATGAGGATTTGGAGGGGGAGAAAAGGAGGATCTTAGTTTTGTTTGCATTTAGGGATAGGTGATTTTGGAGCATCCAGTTTTCAGTGGTTGAAAATGCTCTTTGTGTTAGAGCTTGGAGCTCTGTTAGGTTAGGGACGCAGCAGATCAAAGTGGAATCATCAGTGTATTGCACAATTGTGGTGTTGGGAATGGCTTTGTGGAAGTCGTTAATAAAGATATTGAATAGTAATGGGCCAAGAATGGAACCTTGAGGTACTCCGGTAGGGGTAGGAAGGAAAGTAAATAGATATATACCACTCCCTCTCTGTAGTACATATGCTCTTGTGTATGCATTCGCATCTGTACAGGTACATCAAGCAAATCTTAGATGACATATACATAGTCTGTTGCTGTGTAGTAGTTATAAACAGTCATGCATAAGCTGTAGTATTGTAGACTTCTACTGTTGATTTAACGTAATGCTGCACTCACCCTTTACGAATGCCACAGCTGTGGCCACTGGCATCAACTTTCTCACACTCTTATGTAGGTCCCTCCAGGATACCACCATGGCAGCAGCCTGTAGCCACTGAGTATGGTTCATGTTTATGCATGGCAATACACTGGTCATGTAATAGCTATGGGATATTCCATGCACACATCGAACACACCTACCCATACTGCATGCTGTACATGTTCATGTTTTTTTGCTGTGAAATGCACTGCATCACAGTAGAGACCATGCTGGGGTATTGGAAGGGTACAACAGACACATGCAAGATAACTAATGTCCTGTCATTGTGCAATGTGTTCACAGGGATGAGAAGTATGGCAGGACACACGGCCTACAGTAGGGACATGTGTGAAACAACACCCTCATGGCTGTATCTGCACACAATCAGGTTAAGTAACTGTGGCAGATGTAACCCTGACTCCACAGCAATAGTGACAACAGTGTGCGCACTCCAAGGGATGTGCACATGAGTAGACCTTGCAACCATGCAGAGTTCTGGGACATGTGTAGGGCACCCCCCCACAGCCATGGTAAGGTCTGTTGGTTGTCAGTGTAATAGTCTTGTACTGGTCATACATGCACTGCTGATGTTGTGATCTGTAAAGCAGACATCAGGCATTCACAAATTATATCTGTTCACATATCATCCCAGGTATGAGTTGCTCTAACACATAGGGGCTGTGAGCATTGGAGCTGACATAACTGACACAGTACTACATATGCAGCAATGGTTTGTACACCTATGAGGTATGGTGCACAGTACAAGGCAGGGTGCAGAACAGGTCCACAGTAACATTTTGTACATGGGTGCAGTGTTAACAAGGGGAAGGGCCATCACCTACCAACACAGCCCATGCATCACACACATGTATACTGCCGCTGGCATGAAGTCACTATAGTTGCACTGCATGCTGTTGAACACCATATGCAATGCATGCTGACAGAAGGGTAATGTGAGGACTGTGTGTACAAAAGTTGTACAACCCCACATGTAGATGCATGTGTGTGTGTGTGTGTGTGTGTGTGTGTGTGTGTGTGTGTGTGTGTGTGTGTGTGTGTGTGTGTGTGTGTGTGTGTGTGTGTGTGTGTGTGTGTGTGTGTGTGTGTGTTGATTGTGTCTGTAAGTGCAATCTGGTGGAGTGGAGTGTGGTTGATGCATGTCAGATGTGTGTGTACATGTATGTCTGTTTGTGTGGGTGTCCATGTATTCACAGGCAATAGTGGGATTGATCACATGGCAGTACTTCTCCTTGGGATTGTGCTGTACATGTACATGGAATGATACATGAGACACAAGGGCAAACTGTCTGATATGTGAACACAGGACAATTGATAGCATAACAAGGTCTGTAGCATGGAATATGCATTGGGAGGGAAAGTACATACCAGGTATGCACATCATATTGCCAGCAGCAGATAGATAACCGGCTACCCACATATGCAGTGGGGAATTACCAGAGCACATCAGTGAGTGTATCCAGATATTACTGTTGTCTGCATGATGGGTTGATCATGCATCAGATGTGGCATGGACTGAGCAAAACTGTAGTATGAGACTCTGGTGTGTGACATATGTAGTGAATGTAGCAGCCCCAACCATATAGGGGCCATGTACACCATGACTGGACATACACAGGGTAATACTGGATGACAGCAGTGAAGCCATGTACAACCTACTCCACCCAAGTCAGGGAGGTGATGTTGTGATCACACGTGTAGGCATGGAGAGGAATGATATGTTAATGGGTAGTAGTAATGAGTGTATGTTAGCAAGTGCCATGCAAGATGGGAAACATATGAAACTGAATGGTACTGTCTGTAAACCCAGGGAAAGAGAGGTAGTAAGGTGGACTGTCAGTGTGTGTGTGTGTGTGTGTGCGTGTGTGTGTGTGTGTGTGTGTGTGTGTGTGTGTGTGTGTGTGTGAGAGACTGTGTGTGTGTGTGTCTGTGACTGTGTGTGTGTGTGACTACATGTGTGTGTGCAAATGTGTGTACTGTTATGCAATGCTGTACAGGTCTTAAAGTGTGTGTTTGTTTCCCTCACAGGTGGCGAGGTGGGTCAAGGTCCCTCTTGCATGCAAACTGAGGTAAGTGTCCATATAGACACCGATGAGGATGGTACTGTTGAGGCACAGGTGAGGTTGTCAGAGGCTGACACTGCACCATCATATGCCATCACCCTCCTAGCAACCCCAAGCCTGCACACAGTTACAGTGCCCCTATAAACCGCATCACAAGTGGCCATAGCAGAGGGACAGTTGGCGGTTGGTGGCAGTGACCAGGAAAGTGTGGTGTCCATGCCAACTGTGTCGGGTCACAGTCGGCATAGCTGGATGTCCAGCAGGGCACCACATCGGCAGATGTACCATGGTGCTCATGGGAGGGCCTCTGGTCATCATGCTCCTGGCAGAGGCACCACAACTGGTAACACCAGGAGCATGTTTCAGGCTGTAATGGAGGCAAAGGCACGTATGGAAATGTACACTAGACAGAGCCTGAGGCTGCAGAGGGCTGCTTTCTCATTTGTAAGTGGCAACCTCCTTGAACTTGCTGCTGCCCCCCCATGAAAAGATTGAGGTCATGGATAGACAGTGAGGTGAGATGGTGGGCATCCTCAACCGTGGTATGTCCATGCTTGAACATGTGGTGGGAGTGGTGCGATGGCCTTGGGGATGTACACCAGAACCAACAGCAGCTGGTGGTCAACGTGGATGTGCCAGGATGCCAAGCCACTCTTGTAGTGGCAGTATCAGCCCCGCCACACCACTGGGGGTGCTGTCCACACCACACCACAGCAGGCCTCGTGCCCGTGGCCCTGACCAGTCCCAGGTGGGACCTGGTCCCAGCAGACATCTATCATCATCATGGGAGAGTAGCGCCTCAAGTTCTGTATGTGCACGTGCCCATGGAACCCCTGGCAGGCACAGTCAGTGTGTCCATGGCTCGATGCAGTGAACTGCACACCCTGGCAGGTATGGTCTGCAGCTGTCCAACAACACCCGTATAGGGCAGCCACATGGCAGAACTGTGTGCATGCATACCCACACACTGTGCAACCACAAATAGGGCGACCCCATACCGACACACACCACATCACCACACCCCAATCAATGAACCAAACCCCTCACCCACACACATGATAACACATGTATGGACCACCCTTGGCCTCTATCAAACCAGCAACACAGCCTGTGCATATGATGATACCTGTGCCATATCCCTGTCATCCATAACATTGATGCAGGGACAGGCTAATATGGTTCTGATGCACATGGTTACTGTAATAGAGTGCTGCAATGTACTGCAGTGTAAGATGTCAGGGGTAATGTGTAATGCATACATGTCAGGTAGTGTAGCCATGCAGCTATGATGCATTTCAGCTGTTAGTAACACTGATTGTTATCTCCATAATGTTATCCATTTGTGTTGTAGGTGTACATGTGTCAGCAGGAGGATGGTCTGCAGTCATATTCCACAAGGGTATGGCAGTGTAGTGACACCATGGCTGTGACATATTTGGTGTACAGTTGTACACATATCACAGGTTTGTATAGCAGTTATTGCCTGTGCCACATTGACAGGTGGCTGGTACATGTATAATCTGTACCCTTATGTCACCACATACACACATCCTTACTTGGCAACACTGTGACTAGACCCCTACCTAGGTATGTAGTGCTACTGAACTGTGTGGCTTTCATTGCACACATGACACCACGTTTAGGGTGAGGTGTGTACCAGGTCACATGTTACATGCAGAACATCCACAGACATGTACAATATGGTAGTGGGGCATTTAATGTTTGTATATGGAGAATACATAGTGTGTCATACCATCATATACACATTGACTGACACATAACAGGCAGACACACATCTTAGAGACCTGGGTGTATTATTGCTAACTCATTAGTCTGTGTGTCCAGTGTGTTACAGGTAGGCTGCACACAGCACATGTGTAACTGGGCTGTATCCTGTTATCAGTTACTTTTATGGGTGATGGTGACAGTGGTCACCACAGAGTGGTATGTGGGCCATATACAGGGTGTACCATGGTGTAATGACAATGTACACAGCACCCACATCCCCCATGGATATTGTACACACTGGAACCCATCTTGATACTCTGACATATCCACTATCGTGCATTGCCCACAACGCCATTACAACCTATTGCATATCACAACAGTGGTGCCACAGGGATATGCATGTAATGCACATGCCACAGGCATAGTAGGGTGTTGCATTGCAATGTCACACCTATAGGCAGTGACAACAATATCTGTACTACTGTGTGGCAATGTGTAATGTAATAGGAGTATGTGGCCTCGGAATGGTGTACCCTACAGATATGCAGACATACACACATACACACATGTGGCAAACCTCAATGGGATTCCCATGCCTATTGACCCATTTGTACAACACTGTTGTGCTGGTACTGCAAGGCACAGGTAGCTGTTAGGGAAAGGAGTGTACCTGGCTACATGGCATGTCCAGTATAGCAGTGGCCACATCTGACTATGGCAATGAAAGTGGAGGTGGTTGTGAAGGCTGTCATGAAATTTCCAACTACAGGTGTACTAACACATAAACAATGCTATCCTCAGTAATGCACAGGTACACATGTCAATACTGTGGTGCATTGCTGCAGATGGTCATAGCTGTGTACCTGGCTGTTGTCCATGGAGAGACTGGATGTGTAGGGGGGTATGTGTACATTGGTATCATGCCACCTGCCATGTGCCAGCAGGCACTCTATTGACAAATACCACATTAGTGACTGGCAGGGTGAGAGTGACATGCATCAACTAATCCTCTGGGTGCCTTCTGCACATGGCCACCGAGGTGATCCAGTTGACATGTATGCAACATGTATTACAACACATGGTTAGTATCTGTGATGGAGACCTGTACCCAAACATGTTCAGTTGACTGTGGTAGTGTTGTGTAGGTACCCATGGCATGTGGGCCTTACAGGGTGATGTCTCCCATATGTGACAGGTGCTGTGCAGGCCTCATATACTTGTGTGTCCCAGACATGACACTCAATACCCTTTGCTACTGTAATGAGAGCACATAGACACATGTACTGTACATGGCAGTACATACACATATTATAGATGTCATTTCCCAGGGTTTGACATAGCCTTGTATGTGACCCAGAGATAGCCTCTGTGTAGACAATATGCCACAGAGTATAGCTGGAGGATGTCTAGATGTTCAGCATAGGCCATCTGTTTGATGTCTGTGATTCTTATAGTGAGGTATTTCCACTGCCTTTCCAGCTGTCGCAGCCATCTTGCAAGGTACATACCAAATGGGGCATTGTACTCTATACAGGGTGTAATGAGGGATTAGTGCAGTGGGATAATTACCCCCTTTTCTCTGGATGTAAAGCCCTCAGTGAAGAGGTGTGCCACATAGAAGGATTTCCTTACAGTTGTGGCTATGTGGTTAATGAAGGTGAGACCACTGTCCACTGTGTCCCTATGTCTGTCAGCACACTTTCAGTGTTTAGTGTACTGCCACCTATGTGGTAATTCAGGGGTACATGGTATGTCCAAAGGGAATAACTATACATTACTTGGCATTAAGCTTGAGCCCATGGCTCTGGCACCAAGCATCTGTTTCTGTAAAGCCATGTTGTAGAATATCCAAATCATTTGGGGATGCAATAATGGTGCCCAGTTTGCAGTCATCTGTGAACTTTGTTAGCCAGAGTTCTGTAATGTTGGCCTGTACTTCAGGGGGATCAGTATGCAGCTACAATTTGGATTGCAGTCTTAGATAGTGTTAGTTGCATCTAGTGATTCTCAGATGCATTGTGTTTGACACTAGGCTGCAGGTGTGAATGACCTTGGTGAATATGGACACTCCTCCACCTGTAGTGCTGCGGTCTTGGTTTGTTGCCCAACATGTGTGATAAGGGATGTAGGCAGGTATTACAGGTGTGCTCTCTGGATTGTTGCACCAGGACCCAGTTACTGCACAGATATTGATGTTCCCCATTTGTAGGTGTGGCTCAAGAGAGTGCCTTTTTAGGTTTAGACTTCTAGCATTGAGTCGCATTACCATCAGTTTTGCATGCCTGTATCTGTTACAGTGGTGGTTTTGTCCTTTGAACTTTGCCTAGATAAGGTGCTATGGGGGTGCCAAGGGGTGTAGCCAGTAACCTGAATGCCAGGGGCAACACGTGCAGACCATCTCTGCCAGAGCATTGTGGTTTGTACATCATGTCACCCCAGGCAGACAGATACTGGATCCCCTTTGAATGACATCAGACACTTAGCCACTTGTTGAAGTCATTGCTGTGTATATGTATATGTGTGGTATTTATATGCAATATGTACATATATATTCCCATATATTTATGTGGATATGTATATGGCCATATATGTATGTGGATATGTAAATGTGTATATTTCTACATAGACATGTAGATATATGTGCACACATATCTGTTTGCCATATGTCCAGAACATGGATTTTAGTCCTACATCAGTACCAATAGTCCCAACATCGTAGTACAAGGGGATGTTACGGATGTATTCTTGGTATATATGTAGACTGTTGCCATAGGGATGGCTTAACAGACATGATGGGTGTGGGAGGTCGCATCTGCTGTCGACATGTGCACCATTGCCTATGGACAGACATCCCAGGGGCAGCATAGTATGGACCCACTGCTAGCACAGTAATGATCCTGTGGACTACAGCAGGGATATGACCACTATATGTGGACAGTGTGGCACTCTGTGGTCAGTCCATAAGTGTACACATGTCCCCTTCATGCGAGACATGTGGACCATGCCTCCCAATGTGGATGTTATTAGCCATGTACATTGGTATATCACGATAATACTGGGGTAAATATGCTCACACAGTGTATGCAGGCACACACGCCAGTATGTCCAGACACATAATACCTGGTACTGCTGAGTTCACATGGCCACATACTACCCAGTAGACAATGACATACATCTGTACAGCATACCACTGCTTTGTCAGAAATACACAACAGTTATGCTGGCGTGGCAGCAGTATGCCCTGCAAATAACTGGACATAAAAGCATACTAGGTATTTTCAGTAGGCTGTTAGGCATGTCACAAAGCACTGTGCAAACTATAAGCAGGCTGCCACAACTGTGGAATACATATTGTATGTGGAACACACATGTACCTGCAATTATAATGGACTCGACACGCAGGTCAGAGCACAGCATAGCAGACACCTGTGAGAAAATGCATACCCACATCCATTGTCAACTCAGCCACAGCCACATATGATAAACAAGCTTAACACTGGAGTTGCATGTAACATCATATAGAAAAAGGACGGAGAACAATGGCATCTACCACAGTCTGTACAGAGCCCATGTGTTGTAAGTGCAATACACATACAGTCATCAATCATCCTAACCCAGGGGTCTGCAACCTGCGGATCTGGAGCCACATGTGTCTCTTCAACCCTGCTGTAGGGGATCCTTGTACCTCTGAGGTTTAATGGACACACTACTGCACACCAGACACACACACACACACACACACACACACACACACACACACACACACACACACACACACAGTGAGAGACCCAGCAATCCCAACACAGGAACACAAGTATGGACATATGTTAGGTATTGTTCTTATACACTTAATTATATTATATTTAGTATAACTATATATGAAACCTTATATGCTCTGCTATCTTCACTGTAGGAGTCAGGTAGCTGTTGTGCATCCCAATGACATTAGTCTGGTGGGTGAGGGGTCAGGAATGGTTCTTTGGATAGTGAAGGCCACAGACTCCTGCCATATATGCACAGACCACAGTACTGTACACACAAACACAGAATGTCCAGGTAATTTTCTCAGAAACAGCCCCTACTACACACATGTCCAGCAGTCTGTTATTTGACTAGCTGGTTATCAGGTATGCTGTCAATAACTAATGGCGTACAGATCATATGCACCATATATATGCGGGCTTCATTTGCACAACACATGTGTGCACCTCTGCAGTGTAGAGGTCAGTGTATGTAACAGTGTGCTATGCCCCTGTAAGGCAGTGTATAGGGTATGCACCATAAGTATCCCAGGGTGTTACAACATGTGAGGACCACCAGCAGTAAGCTGCCTTAAGGTATGCGGATGTACATTACCATACATTTCACCTTGTGAACATTGCTGGCCTACTGTTTACTGCCATCAGTGTGATTGTGATGATTTCAGTTATGCATTGTTATGTGACAGATACCACCCATAGTGTCAACCCAGGTTTTTTTCCCCCTAGGGATTGCATGCAGAGTGTATTTAGAGGCCACTGGGCTACACATCTGCATGACATACTGTGGATAGTTTGTTATGCTGTGGCCCCATCAGTCTTTTCTATTGGATTACCCGAAGGCCTTGGCATGGACTCCAACAGATGTGATGTTTGCAGACTACTGTAATAAAGATATGTTTGAGTGTTGCATTACTCTGTTTGTATGTATGTCCAAGCATAATCAGCTATATGACATGGCATATACAACTGTAATAGTACACAACTGAACCTTTCCTATGTATACCAACCTGTGTGTTGTGTTACATCCATTGACTTATCTGTGGGTATATGTGTCTGGCAACACTTGTCTGTGGTATGGATGACTCATACAATGTCCATCGGATAAGGTTGCAACTGTAGGGATACTGGCTGTTCAGTATGGTGTGCACCCTCTGATTATGTATCTTCCTAGACATACCTCTCTGTGTGTCTGTGTAGTTACATATATATCTATAGATATGTATATATATATATATATATATATATATATATATATATATATATATACATATATGAGTATCTGCATACATGTGTCTATGTATAGGTATCATAGGACTGTTCATTGCTTACACATTGTACATTCACTATGGTAGCCAGACTGTATTACATGATATGTTATCAATACCTGCCTGACATAATACAGGTGGGATGGCTTACTGTTAACATCTTGTGGCCATGTATTGTCAGGTCCTGGTTATGGCATTTGCAACAGTTGCTATTGTATTGCGGGGGTGGATATCAATATGTGTAAGACATATATTGCTTGAGCCCCCCCACCTCCATTAAAGGTGCATTTGTTCATATATGTCTTTGTTATGTTCTCTATGTTAGCTATAAATATATATCTGTATGTATATATATATATATATATATATATATATATATATATATATATATATATATATATATATATATATATATATATATATATATATATATACATATATATATATATATATATATATATACATATATATATATATATATATATATATATATATATATATATATATTGCTGTATATATATATATATATATATAGATAGATATATATATATATATATATATATATATATACACACACATATATATTTCTGTATATATATATATATATATATACACACACATATATACTTCTGTATATATATATATATATATATATATATATATATATATATATTTATAGACAGATTTGTATACATATGTACACACACACATACATCTAGATGTTAAAGTACATTTTCTGTACTGTTGAATAATTGTGATGGATGACATGTTTCTGAAGCCATTAGATGCATGTATATCTGTCATGGCTTAGTAATAATTCACACTGACTATGGTGTGTAGGGTCCTGGGTTTGAGCCTTGCAGAGATTGTTTAATTTGTTGCTTGGCAGAACACGGGCCATTGAGTACAGACTGATTAAGGCACTTTAAAGCAGTTCTAAGTAGGTTTGCATGGTGCTAAGTACCATACTGATTTACTTGGTTTTTACCTAGTTTTGAGGTCCAAATGATGGGGTGTCATGATTCCCGAGTGGCACCCCTTCATTTCCGATTTATTTCCTTTTTGATTTTAATTTTTGCACTGTCAGTGCTGACATCATCACATGTGCGATGGCGTCAGCACCATTAGGGCTACCAGCCAGTTGAAATTGAGCTGAGGGATCTCACATTATTTTTGGCTGGCCGCAAATGCAAGCAGGATGTTTAGATGGGTTATTGAGTATAAGCAAGAAGCTTTATGGAATCACCAGTAAGTTCCGAATGCGGGCAGGAAGAGAAGAGTTTGGAATTAGAACTTGTTTGGCTGAGAAGAGGTTTATGGATATATGCTATGTGAGCTGGAATCAGAACATGTTTGGCCACGAATGTGAGAGCTTAACAGCTCTTCTATTTGAAATAAGGTATGAAGAACACTTCACATTTATAGAGAGAGCTATTTGACGTTAAAGTGCACTCTTTGTGTTTGTGTGTGAAAATGCCCCCCATTCAATATACCTGGTGGTTAGAAGTACTCAGGCTCAAACCCTGTACTTTCAGTACAGGGTAAAAAGAGCCTAAAGTCCCTAGCCACCACCACTTGTGAGATTTGCCTAGGTTTTTTGTACTTGAGAGCTATAGTGAGAACAGAATTTGTATTCCCCCAGGTATTTTCTGCTAAGAGTTTAGAGCTATAGTGACAACTAAATTTGTATTCCCCAGGTTTTTTGTGCTGAATTGAGAGCTATATTGAAAACTGAATTTGTATTCCACCAGGTTTTTTCTGCTTAGAGTTGAGAGCTATAGTGGAACTAAATTTGTATTCCCCCATTATTGGCTTTGTTTGTCCAGGTGTTTTGTGTTAAGAGGTTGAGAGCTGTGGTGAGAAGTGAGAAATGAATTCACTAAATGATAGCCAGTAGGTTTCATTATTCCTATGTTTCAGGAAGCTGCTGATTTAGCATAGTGGTATGTTGCTCTGACCATAGGGTCCTGGGTTCAAGAATTACTAGTGAAACGCATGGTGGTAACACATTTTATTCTAGCAATTTTACAAAATTTTACACGCAATGTTTAAAATGTGTCCCTGGTTTTTGACCCTTTGCGCCCCCCCCACCCCAAAAAAAAATAAAATTGAAAATGTGTGACAAGCTGTGCCAGATGCCCATGGCTTACACTGCTGTCATTCTATTTATAGTGTGGGTGTGGAAGCAGACTTTTATAATGGAGAATGTTCTGAATGGGAAGTTTTGGAATTATTGGTTCATGCATTTTGTTTCATTGCCTACAGCACAGTCTACTGGAAAAATGTTTAAACAATAAATTTAAAAATGCACTCTGTCTAACAAGTGTGCTGTATCATACAAGAAATATAATTTAATAAAGTCAGGAAGGTGCATCAAAGAAAAGAACACATGTATGCTTCTTGTTTTGTGTGCAAGGAGCCAATGATTTGAAAACGGCCCAAAGATAATCTTTATCCACCACTGGCCGGATGCATTTTCTTTGGATGTGGTGTGGGTTTCAATGCTGCTTTAATGAATGTAAGTTTCAAGGGCAGACAAGTTTTAATGCCAAGTCTATTTTTGTTGTGAGACAGTATTGCTTTTACCAGATGTGTATTAGTGTTTGTGCATTGTTGTGCTGTAAAAATAAAATCCATATAATCATTGTAGAAGTAAAGCAGTATGCACACATTAGTGTTTATGTGGGGCAGAATAGCCAGGTAATGGGACATCAGAGTGGCTGCTGGGGAACTCTAATGCCATATTTTGGTTGCCTGTTCTTTAGTTTGCATTTGAAAGTTGGTATCCCACAATTCCATTGGAGTGGGTGGAGTTATGTAATTGTGTACGCAAATCAGATGTTAATCAGCGTACAGATTTGTACCTAATTTTCATGGGCCTTGTCCAGATTTTTGATGTTTCTAGGTTGAGAGGTATGCTAAGCACTCCTAACTTCCAGTTACAGTGTCATACACACAGTTGGCGTCTATATTGCTTAACCTGTGTAGGCAGTGCTTACCCCCATGCAAACCCACTTACAACTGCTCAAAAGTGCCTTAATCACACTGTATCCAATGGGCCGTGGTCTGCCCAGCAACAAAATAAACAGCTCCTGCAGGGCTCGAATCCAGGACACTGCTCAACATAGACAAGGTGATGTACCACTAAGCCATGCCAGCTACAAATAAATCCGATGTTTTCAGAAACATATCATCCAGTCCAGTCGTGCAACAGTACAAAGAATGTATACCAACATCTACATGTATGTCTGTGTACCTATATTAATATCTAAACAGATACAACATATCTATATATGTAGATACATATATTTCTGAAACTATATACATATATATCAATATATATGAACATATATACATGCAAATGCCTACATCGGCACATATATGTGTCTACACCTATATGTCTACATATACACAGCAAGTTACATATGTGTACGCAGATATATATCTATGTAGGTATATATGGACATAGTTATATATATGTTAGCAGATATATATATATATCTATACAGGTATACATGACCATACATCTGTAGATAGCAATGGCAGAGTAACAAACAACACATATGTCCTCATGCACCATTAATGGGGTTGAGAGGCCCCACACACTATACGTCTTGTACGAATAGGCATCCCCCCCACAGCCAAACACTTCCACCCTGTAATACACTACCAAGTGTTGCAGATTCCATAACCAGGACCTGACACAACATGAGCACACACTGTTACCAGTACTGCATCCCACCTGTATGATGTCAGGCTGGTACTGGTGAAATATCATGCACTAAAGTCTGCCTCCCATAGGAAATGTAATATGTGGAAGCCATCAACATCCCCAGGATACAGATACACAGACACAGATACACAGACACAGATATGCAGATACAGATATACATATATATAAATATATATATATATATATATATATATATATATATATATATATATATATATATAAAATCTATATGTAAACATATATATATATATATATATATATATATATATATATATACATGTGACTACACATACACACGCAGTTATATGTACAGTAAGATACATAAGTAGAAGGTGCACACAATATGGAACAGCCACTATGCCTACAGTTAACCCCTGAATGACTGGACACTGTATGGGCCATCCATACAAATGACAATCGTTGCCTGCAACATATACCCACAGAGAGGTCATAGGAAAAACATCACACACAGGTTTGCAGACATGGAAACCTTTAATCATGTACTATTACAGTTCTATATGCCATGTCATACAGCTGTTCAGACACCTTTCAACCATATAAACAGAGTAATGCAGCTGTGAAACAGTTATACTAATACAGTAGTCTGGAAAGGTTCACAACTGTTGCTGTTCTGGCCAAGCCCCTCAAATTGTACAATAGTAAAGACAGATTGGGCCACAGGATACCAAACAATCAACAGTATGTAATGCAGGTGTATAGTTCAGCAGCCTCAATCTACACACTGTCCAAACTCAGTAGGTGGTAAAGACGTCATGTGACCACATGGGTTGCAACTGCTACATAACAAGGCATAACTGACACCATCTCAAGCACACCAACAAACAGAACAGTCTGTATGGCAGGGAGCAGTAGGCTTGCATTAACCAGATCCATGTCAGTAATGAAAATATAGGTGGCGTATATGGTACTGTACATCCAGATAACAACAAAGGATGGCCACTAAAGAAAACCAAAAACAGCCACAAACACCTCAAGCAGCCAGGTGCATCCAGATACCATAAGGTAGCTCATCCCTGATGCCCCCACATTTTGTAACAGCCTAGGTCATTTATGGTGCTCCCCTCTAGATTCAACAATACAGGGCCATATACCACTGTTACATACACTAGCATCTGGAGTGCATAAGGGCACACATGTATTGTGTAGGTGATGCCCACACATATATGGCCCTAACCCCACCGTATGTGTGGGGGATACAACAGCAGTGGACTGATGGTAGCAATGGTAGTGTGATATACTCACAGCCCACTACAGAACAACCACTGACAGCATGACATATGTACAAAGCTTGGTATGTAGGTGATGGACAGAGACTGGAATACAGGCGTATATGTGGACAACTGTTGCCATACACTAGGCAAGGTGCTGGTGTTACAGAATAGTCTGTAATATACCCTTAGTCAGGGAATTGAAGTTAGAAACAGACATGGATGTAGCCATGTACTGATAGCACTCAACATGCACACACTGCCAGTGTAATATCTGACACAGGACCTGTGTGGTGGACAGACAAGACATGATAGGCATAGCTCTGGCCATCAAGAGGATAGGCCCACAGTTGTGAGCTATGCAGAGAGACTGCATTCCAAGGTAAACTAGTAAGTACACACACACACACCCTGTAACACCAGTACTATACAAAGCATAACACAACTCTACTTGTAGTCTGTCTGTAGTTCCTGATCCTCCTACAAATATGTGGCTGCCCTGAGTGCATCAGTTCTCCTGTAAGAGGTATTGCTACCTGCTGTTGATAACACTGATGCCCACACACAGGACAGATGTCCATCACACAGGAAATGTAAAGGGACCACGCCCACATGATGTGGAGATTTATAGTGGGTGGTTGCCATTACAGTGGTAATTGGGAGTAGTATACATGTGTAATCATATATATATGGCTATCTGGATAAGTATATGTACATATATTTCCAACATATGTCCTGGACATGGAGTGTAGCCCAACCCCAGCCCCTATGATCCCAATGTCCCAGTTGAAGTGGATGTTAGGTATGTATAGCAGGTATACTAGTAGACTGTTGCTACTGTCATTGGCATTGTCTTCACAAACATGGCGTGTGTGGGAGGTCACATCTGCTTATAACATGTGTGCCATTGGCTACTGACAGACATCCTAAGGACATCATTGTACAGTACTGTTAGCACGTAATGCCGCTGTGGACTGCAGCACAGATATTGGCCAATATATGTGGAAAGTCTGACACACTCTGTACAGTCCAGAGGTATACACATAAGCCCTTAGTTCTAAACATGTGTACCATGCCTGACAATATGGATGTAGACAGCCATGTAGATGGGTATAACAGATAACAACTGGTATACAATTGCCACCATAGGTTATGCATTCACACACCCCTGTCTGGCCTGACACATAATGACCGCTGGTACAGGGGTGCCATGGCCACATACTAACCACTAGAGATTGACATATATCTGCATAGCATCCTGCTGCTCTGTCTGATGCACATGACTGTTAAGGGAGGTGTGGCAGCGGTACATCTGGCAAGTATCTGCACATGACATCTCACTGGGTAAGTACACTAAGCTGCTAGGCATGTAACAATGCACTGTGCAGACTGCAAGCAGACTGGCTCAACACTGGCCTACATCTCCTATGAGGGAATGTGCATGTACCTGCATATAAAGTAGGCTTAACAGGCATGTCAAGGCACAGTGTAAGAAACACCTGTGTGAAAGTGCATAACCACAACCAATGTGAACGCAGCCACAGCCACATATGGTTAGCTAGCATGATATTACAGTATATGGACCATCTGTTCTACACCATCCTCATAATTGCCACTCACAGACTGACCCTACATATATTGGGCTGCTACACAGTTTGGTCTGATGGCTGTCTGTGGTATGGGACATGTGTGTGTGTGTGTGTGTGTGTGTGTGTGTGGCCCTACAAACATGTACACCAATACAGTACCATACAGTGGAGCAGCATGTAACATCAGATAGGAGGGAAACTAGACAAATGACATCTACCACAGTCTGTACACAGGCTAAAGTACATACACACACTGTTGACATTCACCATAGGTACACAGACCTCAGTACTGTACAAACATCCACAGACTGTCTAGGTAATGTTATGAAATATAACTCCTACTGTACATAACATGTGTAGCAGATGGATATATCACTGGCTTGTTATCAGATATGATGACACTAATTATGGTGTACAGCACATATGCACCACTTCATGCAGGACATATGTACAAAGGTTGACAGAGGTGTGGCTGGAAGCACATACACAAGGCCAATATTGACATGTTGCTGTGATAACCACATGCATTTACTGTTGTAACAGGGTTTGTTGCAACATATGTCCTATGAGGGATATGACGTCAGTGACTATCATGGCTTTCACCATCTACAGACTGCAATCCTCACACTACCTTCTGCAGTCCACAGATAAATGCTCCATGGGTGACACATGAAACCAAAGACACAACACTGCCCAGTCTGCAGATGACCCTGCAGATGGGGATTCCTCATAAACATGGAACTGACATGGCAGGTATTGAGATATGTATGACAGCCATATCCACGCAAACACAGTTAAGCCAACATTACTCCAAATGCAGTATAGCAGCACTTACAGTCTGTAGTCAGGTCAGGCACATCCCCCTCCTGTTTGTTGCCCTCTTTCCACAGTGTATGTTGTTAGAGGTAAACCCCAATCCATCTGAGATGCTGTTTGCCAAATGACAGATCTAGTTCCTGCTCACATTGGATGAAAAGGGACAACACCACCATGATGTTCTTAGATATTGGAGTGTGTTTCCATGCAGTTAGCTATGGGAATGTTACCACAGCTGTTTCACATGCAATCAGCTAGGGGAGGGCTGCAATTCATGCAGAAGCCATCGGCTGATCATGAGTATCACTTAAAATACACATGCTGCTGCCTAAGCAAAGCAGGTGTAGGTCTCCACATCCACCAGAAAGGGAGTGAGTGAGGCAGACAGAGGCAAAGACATGTTAGGGAGGGGTGGGAGAGTAAAACTGAAACATGTTTGTGTCACACACCTACGAGCACAGGGTATCAAACTCCTAACAAATACATAGTGCTATCATGGTTCGATGTGGTTATTGGATGCACCACCTGTTGTGGAGCACTCAGAACATATATGTGATGGTGAGTGACATCTGCAACAGGGATACGGTAGTTATACGGTAGGTGATGTACGCGTGCCTGTCCACATGAAAAGGTGCCAGTGTCAAAACAGCCATACTCTCACAGGGACACGCACACATTGACACACTTGCAGGGCCAGGAGTACAACTCATCAGTAGTGGGATTGCCACATCACATCACTGTGCAGGTATCATATGCACTACACAGGTCATATGGGGGTTGTATGGGCAAAGGGTATGGGGAGGTGTCTGACATCAGACAGCATGCTGCAGTATGCCCATGGGGGTTGTAGGGAGTGTGGATGTGAATATACGCACCATACAACACACACACACAAACACACATGGTGCCAGTACTGACATGCACGGGTACATATCTGCACAGGTGTGTGGTTGTCAACTGTGCCAGATGGTTGGACAAGGCTAGGAGATGGGGACACCTTGGCATCAGGCCACATGATGATGGTCTGCATTGTGGCTCAGGGCTGTACTGTCTGTATTTTCCCACACAGGTGGGTATTGTATCCCCCATCCAGTCACCTGGGTGACTATTGTGTGTGGCCAATGCTGTGCATCACTTGCCATGTATGTGTTCCTTAGTCCATAACATGGACAGTGTCTGAGATGTACACACCTCCTACATGCATGTACAGTGACATGTGGAACTGTACCTTGGGTGTCTGGCCCATGTTGTGAACACAGATTATTATCAGATGTGCCAGTCCTGCCCACCTGTGGTGGGAACTGGTAATGGCCATCAGCTTTACCCTGAACCTACATTGAAAGCATGCTAACAGCATTCCCTGGTGTCAGTGGCATCTGTCCATACAGGGCATGTTGTTAGGCATGGTATGTCCGTTGTGGGTCAAATGTGATGGCACCACAGGTGGTGCAGGTGTCCATTGGGGAACATGTGGGAGGTGCACTGTCTGCATGTATGTGCATATTGGACAGATGGACAGGGTGACATGTCCTCTGTAACCCACTGCTGTCACTCCATAGTTACTATCAGTGGGCAGTTTGCAGTGTGCTACCCACATAATGGCTGTTGCTTAGGCATGTGTGTGTGTATGAGGCATGGGTTGAGAGTGTGCTCTGGGTTATACTGGGGCTGCTAACTGTGATTGCCTGACCTTGATGCCACATGTATGGGTATGGCTTTGCACCCCAGCCTCTCAGCCATTTCACATCTGTTATCCCTGTATGGTGGACATTGTGATATATAGTTGGGCCACCATATAAGAAATATGCAAAACCCACTCCACATTGGCCACAGGTGTCACACAGTCACAACCACCTCTACACAGGATACGAGTTACAAACACACACACACACACACACACACACACACACACACACACACACACACACACACACACACACACACACACACATACACACACATACACACATCTGCCATGTCTGGGAGTAGAACCCCTACCTAACTAGTTTATTACACTACAGCACTACACAGTTATAGTAAACGCCACAGACATTTCACGAGTACTCTTTCCCCAAAGGTGTATTTCACAATGACTGACATCAGCAAGATTGACAAAGTAGGGCATTTGAAATTTACTGCGAGTGACTAGCCTACAATGCATTGCTCCCTACACATATAGTGAGACACACACGAAACATCCACAACCAACATGTGTGGGTATAGAACCCCTAACAGGTCTATATCACACTACACCATGGAGCTGTTATAGGACGCACCATGTGGATTACTAGAGAACTCCTCCCCAAAGGTTTATTTTACAATGAATGACATCAGCAGGACTGCCAAAGTAGGGCATTTGAAATTTACTGTGAGTGACTAGCCTAAAATGCATTGCTCTCTACACAGACAGTGACACACATAATACATCCAGAACTGCCATGGGTGGAGATGGAACCCTACCACGGTTCTAATTCACATTACAGCAGTATGCAGTTACAGGATGCGCTACAGAGATTACTGGGCTACAGCCCTCCCAGAGGTGTATTTCTAGGTGGGTGACATCAGCAGCCTTGCCAAAGTTGGATATATGAATTGTAAGGGGAGTGACTACCCTAAAAAAGTATTGCTCTTTATACAGTCAGACATGCACACAAACACATACACACACAGTTGGCAGGTCTGGGGATAGAACTCCCACCTAACGTCTTTATCACACTATAGCAGTACGTAGTTGCAGGACATCCTATGGAGATTACTGGGCTGCAACCTTTCCAGAGGTGTATTTCTAGGTGGGTGACATTAGCAGCCTTGCCAAAGGTGGGTATATGAATTGTAAGGAGTGTGAGTAGCCTTAAAGGCATTGCTCTCTACAGAGTCAGAGACAGACAGACATGCACACAAACTCACACACAAACTCACACACGCACAGTTGCCAAGTCTGGGGTTTGACCTCCTCACACAAATACACACACTGACACACGCTCACCAGGTCTGGGGTTAGAACTCCTACCTAATTAGTTTATCATACTACAGCAGTACACAGTTATGGGATGCGGCACAGAGATTACTGGGTTACATCTCTCCCAAAGGTGTATTTCACATTGGATAACCACAGCAGGCTTGTCATAGTAGTGCTATGGGGTGGGCAGTGTTTGCATGGGCCATAACCCATTCATCTAGGGGTGACACGCCACATGCGACCACACATGGGGTCATATGTCACAGGTACGTGTATACAGCTACTAGATGACTACTTCCTTGTACAGTCATGTTGCACAGCTGGCACGTGCACCACATAGTCTGTGGTGCTGACAGGTACTGGTCACTAGTATCTGCAGTGAGTAACATCTGCACTTCATGTGTTTGGGGCCCTTTGTGTGCTGGGTGGGACAGGCCTGGATGGCTCCTTGTCACAGTCACCCTCTTCCACACATCCATGTCCATCTACCTTTGGCATATTATAGTGTGTTGTCCTTACAGATATGTCTGTATTCCTATCTACTGTGTGTGCAAGGCATGAGTGGTTCATACTGACAAGTATCTGCACTTACAACTGCAACTGCTGGATATGTCTGGTCCACTGGTGTTTGCAGACATGACCTTCATGTGTTTAAGTGTGTGGGCATGCCCAGTATGACCTTTCAATATGTTGCTGACTGACATTGCCTTCATTTCTCTAAGTGTGTGAGCATGCCCAGTAAGGCTGTCTGTATTGCATGTGTGGATCAGGTCCAGGTAGTTTGTACTGCAGTGCTGACCTTTGTTTTGTACACCGACAGGTAGCATGCTGTGTCTGCAGGGTATCCATCGATTATTTGGCATTGACTGCTGCTACATTTCTGCATAGCAGGGGGGGCACACCTGACTGTTACTATATTTCTATGTAGGAAGGGGGGAGGACACACCTGAATATTTCTACATTTCTACACAGGAGTGGGGGGTGGCACACCTGACTGTTACTATATGTCTACGTAGGATGGGGGGGCACACCTGACACTTGTACACATTTGCTAGGACTGTACTGGTATGTCAAGTACTCCATTTCAGTCTGTAGTCTTACCTATCATGCTGGCTAGGGCATACCAGTGTACAGCAGCTATTAGCTTTTAATTACCTACATATTAGTTTCTCATTCCTAGTCTTCACAGCTGACATCCTACTACCTGGCCTGCTGTAGTCTGTCTGTGCAGGCCTGGGGGGTGGTTACCCATAGCCCTAATTCAGAGGCCATAGTACAGCATTTGTTTGTGTTTGTCTACCCCTGTCCTGCTGGCTGTGACTGTTGTTGGGTATGTGACCCCCCCTCCTGACTGGCATATGTGAGTCCCTTATGTTGTTGGTGTCCCAGTATTGAGGGTGGTGCTGCAGGGCTGCCTATGCCGGATGCACATAGTACACTCCATATGCATGTTTAGGCACAGGTAGTGTAATGTTTGGCATCACTTTTACTGTATGTGAGAGCCAGAGAGAGGTATTATTCCCTGGGTCCCTCCCATGTCAGTGTATGTGCGATGCATTGCCTCTTTGCCAGGGCCAGGGCATACTGGGCACACCTACTTCTGCCTACTGGGGCAGGCTCAGGTTGTTGCTCCTCCAAGTCACTCTATGCCTGTGCAGCCCTTGGCAATGATGGGGGGCTGTGTGGCCCTGCCCCATGCTGTACCTGCTGCATCTGTTTCCACAGGATCATATTGTGTAACATGGCACATACAAGGACGATTTGGGTACATGTAGTTGGTGAGTACTGCAAGGCTCCATTGGATGTATCCAGGCACCAGAACCATGACTTGAGCATCCCAAACACATGCTATATTATGATTCTTGTTTGTGCATGTGGCTCATTGTGGAGTTCTTGTTTGGGTGTGTGTGCATTTCTGATGGGTGTCATTAGCCATGGCTCCAGTACGTATCCAGCATCCCCCACTAGGTGACTGTGTGGGATGTCCCCATTGGCAAATTTCTGCTACAGCTGCATCAGATGTCAGATGTGGGAATCATGATAGCTTCCAGGGCAGCCAGCAAACATGTTCAGTATTGTGCCCTGGGCATCAGAAACAACCTGGAAGTTGATGGACGGGAAGCCCTTGCGGTTGATGTAGACCCTACCCTGCTCACCGGGTGATGGTTTGATGCATATGTGCGTACAGTCTATTGCACCCACTACCTCAGGGTATTCTGCTATTTAGTGGAAGAGACATATATTGCTGGCCAACGCCTCATGGGTGATGGGACCGATATGTGCTGACATAGCATCCAGGAACTGGTGGAGTACCCTGGATGCTGATGCCTGTGAAATCCCCATCATATCCCCAGTTGGCCTTTGGAAGGTACCTGTAGCTAGTATTCTTAGGCCTACACATACCTTGGTGTCCATTGGGATGGGTTCCCCTCTGTTAGTTCTGTGTGTGAGGTGTGGCCGGACAGATCCACAATTTGCTGTAGGAGGTCCCTGTCCACCCTATAGTGCTCCACTATCTCCAGCTCAGGTAACCCTTGGTAGGTTATCCTGGGTCTGTACACTCTTCTCCATCTCCTCACTGTGGGTTGGTCGGCAGCATTCACATCCTCACCACCCTCAGCCTCTTCCACAAGTTGTATGATAGCTATTGCAGCCCCTAACATCTTGCTGTTGTGAGTGTTAAAAGTTCCCCACTTGTTTACACTGGTGGTGTAGAGTGTGGGAAAAACCAGAGGGGTAGATGTTTGGATAGTTTATAGTAGTGTTCTGGGCTGGGCTGGTCTGCTGCCTGTGTAATTGGCTGGTTCCGATATGTTTCACCTGGCAGCTAAGCTAGTACCCCTTGATTACCTTCCTACTGCTGTTTTCCCTTCCCATTGCCCTTCTGTTTCAGCCCGGGGGTGTGCCACGCAATCGGAGTACTCACATGTGCGCACTGCTGCTATTTCCTGGTTTAACTTCCTTTTTCTTCCTGCAAATCCCGGTACGTGGCTTGCACACCTGCTTACACTTTGTCAAGAGTGCTAAGCAGGTTTAAACACACCCCCTAGCTGTGCTAAGCTAGGAGCAAACCCGAGCCACAGAGCTCCAATCTACTTACAGTATGCCTGACACACCCACCCATGACATCACCTACCTCCTAGTCTTTCACTCAGCTATTCATACTCTTACACTGTTGGAACCTGCCTCACATGCTGGGGAAAACTGGGATTCACTATCCTTCCCCTCATTTGCATAGGAGTGCCTGCTAATACATAGTTACATGTGTCACACTGAGCCTCCCCCCTTAGCAACCACTATTCACTGGCCAGGTTGCCTTTTGCCTGCCATTGACTTGCATGGCAGAACACTGAATTTAGTTAGAATTCTTGTTTTAGGTTTATTTTCTTATTTTCCCACCGATCCCATTTGCACGCCGCTGCCCTATGCTTAAACAGCCGTGATCATCGGAAATAAAATAAAAGTTGTATTTTTTACTTTTTGTATTGTTTGCAATGCCAATGGTCTTATACTTGGCCATTGGCATGCTTCCTCAATGATATGCAGCCTTTATTTGGAGCTGTCATGTCTCTATTTTGGACTTTGCAGAACAGTATTCGGTTACTAACTGAGTACATTTCTGCAGATTACGCTAGTCCTGCATGGCCTGATTCCAGTTTCCTGGAAAGCAGATTTACCTCATTTGCATGGTTTTCACCTGCAAATGGGGTAATTTGCATACAGGGGCTGGGAACATGCAGGACTAATGCAAGAGCACTCGTGCACATCAAACGAGCATGTACGTGGATCGCTCGACCGCCATATTGCCAACATTACCTTTTACACTAATCATGCACTCCGTGCAGGTCTTGCTGAATCTGGGGGTCTGCCAGAATCCTAAATCTGACTTCTGCTTTACGAATCAAATATTTACCAAGATAAATGGTGGGTGGGTTTAAGCTAAATTCCCTTGACTGTAATGATACTTGCATCTGAGGTTCCTTTTCTCCACTCAAGATTTGGGACACACTATGACACATTGTCTGAATATTGATCTAAATACCATTCCTTTTATTTATCTCACTTTTTCCCTGCTCTGAAGTGAAAATCCAATTGTTTTAAGAACACCTGCTTATAATTGCTAAGTATATATATATATATATATATATATATATATATATATATAGATGTATGTGTGTGTATATATATATATATATATATATATATATGTGTGTGTGTGTGTGTGTGTGTGTGTGTGTGTGTGTGTGTGTGTGTGTGTGTATATATATATATATATGTATATATATATATATATATATATATATATATATATATAGATAGATAGATAGTTTTGTTTTAAATCAGAAAGCACTTTGTTTGCTTTAATCTGTCCCATTATTGCACTGCATGAGTTAATAAATCCTCCCTCTGCTTTCTGTTTACAAATGATTCTGTAGGTTCTTGAATTTGCCTATAAGAAATGTAAAAAAATAAAAGAACAGTTATAAAGATCTGTGACCCGGGAAAGTTAGTATAATCAGTAGAATTAAGGGTACTTATCCCTAATTTAACTGCTCCTTTTGTAAACACATTTTAGTGATGTTAATTTTGTCATCTGGTGAGTAATAAGATGCATAAGTTTACTTGTTTTACAACATGTAATGCTGACAATGTAATTTATCAAGTAGTATGCACTGCTTGCTCTCATTTTTATTTAGGAAAATGTAAAAGGCAATTTAAGGAAAGAATGTCAGAGACTTTTTCAGATATCAGACGGAATGTTATTAATCACTCCCTTGCAAAACGTGGAAGAAATTGCTGTGCAACATACATGTAAGTTTAGGGTTATACAGATGGTTATACCTGATGTTAGAGGGGGTGATATTATACTTGAAATAGAAACTGTGGAATATAATTGGACTATCAGACTAGATGCTGACAGAAAAAAAATGGTTTAAATTCTTCTGTGAGGGTAAAACTGCTGTTGAAAAAGAAAGTCTGTAAACATATTTGTATTAATTCTGGATTTGTTTTATACTATATTGTATTATTTTTATATTACTTTTTATATATAATTTTTGGAAGGGTATATGAATACAATTTCAGGGTATTGATTGGTTATTTGTATCATGCGATTGCTATTTAAAATGGTATGAGATGGTTTTAAGTAAGCATTGAGAAAGGGCGATAGCACTGGTGTCTTTAATATACTTGTTTAGTGTTTGGAGTTCCAGTTGGTATTTTTAGATTGGTAGTCTCTGTTTATACCAGTTTGCTTTCCTTGGAGTCACACTTTCTTTTCTTTTCTAATTTGTCAAAGCAAGCAATGCATTATACGTCCTGTATCAATAAGGTTTGTTACTGTGTCACAACTGGGTGATGAGATGGTAGCACAAGACTGAGTGACAAAAACATGACATCTAATGATATGGTAACGGCAGAGTGTAAGATGGGTAACCAGCTGTGATATTTGGAAGCTTTATACCTGCAACTTTGTTTTGCCTTGTTCACAGATGAAATAAAGACCATAAATATCTGCTCTTAAATTAAACATAAATAAAATGGAGTCACTTAATTAATCCTAATGATATTTGTATGCTGAGTCCCTCAAAGAAAGAACTGATTCATGGTAGTGCCATTGTAGGTTGGTAAAGAAAATAAGACATACAAAAACATGATAGCTGCAAGATGAGGTAAGCTTCCAGCACCAGCACAAACCCACTCAGACCCATACTGGTGGTACATAGAGTGAGAGGGAGCCCGGAATATGGACCAATAGACCTGAGTTTCATTAGCAGTTCAGGAGATTGATTGCATAGGCTGCAGGATAGCTGTACTCATTCTTGGGGTAATGGCCAAGTGCTTGGGTACACCATGTATTTGGTCTTTGGTGGAAACAAGGGTTGCACTGGTGGGGGGGAGTGTTGTTCTTAGCGAGGCAGTCTTATAATTATGTCACCTCAGATGAGGGAATGATACACCAACAAAACTGATTACTTGTCATTCTCTAAGATGGGGCAGATGCTGACAATGGAAGAGAAAAACGTACATTTCCACCACTGATCAAGTCCTGGTCTTCACGCCCGTAACTATTACTACAGTCAGAAGATGGAAACATTGTTCCTGGAGACATGCCTCTAGATATACAAAATCAGTATTTTTTTTTTTAATTAAGAACTTCAAACACTAATTAGTATTTGATAAATTAATTGAAAAGCTGATAGAATGTTTTGTATAATGAGATATTTCTTGCAGTGATTTTTCAGCAATTCACATTTATACATGACTGTACCATTAATATGACTCATACCAAAGAAAAACACCAACAGCAAAAATGTTACAGGCTTCAAAAGAGTGCCAGTAATATAATGTAAACATCAATTCACTTCCAACAACTACAAATCTATCTCAGGTCACAAACAGTTATGAGCTCACACCCCCATTATACAAAAAATGTGTGTTTAAAGCAATATTTGAAACAAGTAATCTTTTCTAGTAAAATGTCGAGGATGAGAGACATGCTTAAATGCAGGGCATGCTTCTACTGTATAAACATTCACCATGTTAAGACAAGACATTTATTGTGCCTGAACACTGTGATTGTGGTAGCACCTGAGTGGCATCCATAGGAATGTGTTCCTGGTGCAACCTTTTTCATACAGGAAAGACAATAAGGAAATTAAGCTAATGAATGTATGGTCATTTGTATGCAATCAGGATGAAAGATTAAAATAATGATTTGTTTAAAAGTACAATTCAATGTACTATTAAAAAAAGTCAATAGTGTGCTGAAATTACCCTCTTTGAGGTAAACGTTGTCTTCCTTTCTGAGTAGTGATGCCATTGTAGTCACACGGTTGTCATACCTCTCAACCTGTTAGAGCAAGAAGTCTGAATAAAGCCATAAATAATGAGGGGATGAAGGACCAAAGATAAGGGCACTTTTTTAAAATATTGCTCTTACCAACTTAGAAAGTAGTTAGAATAACATGTTTTGCATTAGCATAAATTTTCTGAAGGACATGACGTCTGAAACTCGTGTTTGTCATTATTTTCTGACTTCAGTCCTCAATGATTCACCAGAAAACCACAATTTTATGAGAAACAGACCAAACATATGAGAGAAAAATCTGGGCATTCTGCAGAAATCTAGACAGTGGAGAGGTATGATGGTTGACACTTTATTATATAAGGTGTTTAGTATGGTACGTAGATCTTATTCTCAGTTATTCTGAAGACATTGTTTGGTGAAGGTGAATGCTTTTATTTGTTTTAATAGAGAACTGGTACACTATTTAGTAAAGTCTGCTTAAACAATTCTGAAAGTATTTTTTATATGATAGAGTGCATCCCTTGCAATTAAACACACAAAGTACATAGACAGTACAAGATCTATAAGTATTATTTTATTTTATTTTATTTATTGTTTTAGGTCACCAGGAAAGTCCAACCATGCAAACAACCCCTTTCCAGTGGAGGCCTGGGGAGAAAAGCTTCATAAATTACAAAACTTTGTTACACAGAGTTTAAAGAAGAGCAAGATAGAAATAACAGATGCAGATTAGATTAATACAATTTAAACAGTTTAACACAGGAAGCAGGGTTCCAACAACTGCAGGTACTCTTTACACTCTGCATTATAAATACATTATAACATGCAACAACTGGAATGCTAAAGGAGATACCTTACTTAAAGTAAATAAGGCCTAAACAATATGTCCTATATGGACCAACTCAAAGCCCTGTCACTATACTCTTTATTCTACAGACAATGTCTGGCATATAAGGCATTCCCTGACCCAATACAGGTGGATCTGCTGCACAGAAGCTAGTCCACTGACATCAGAAATACTCAGTCTACGGATCTACAACATCAACATAATGGTTTGGAGGGACAGGCACATCTCGGAAAGGATACCGCTGCTCTGGAACAAACTCTCCATCCACATAAAATAAAGTTCATCCCTGTCTATATTCAAGCTCAACTTAAATCTATGGATGAGAAATAGAAAATGTATCCCAGGACTACCCCCTGTACTACTACTAGACTGGGGCAGCTCCTAAATACTTTAGCCCATGCATGGGTCCCCCTCAAATTATATATGCATGATCTCAGTTATTTTCATTAAGGTTAATATATAATTATCAACAATGGGATGGGTAAGGCCAGTCTCTGACTAAATAGGTTAATTCATGCACAGAAAAAAGAAGCTGGCTAGGTTTAAAATGGTCTGCAAGGGCAGCTAGCCTAGTACTTACTTATGAAGCCATGACACTATAAGAAATATGATAAATGGTATGCACAATTGCATTCATATTTTCTGTAAAAAACGGAGTACATTTCCACTTCCTGTCTGTCATTTTTACTGTTATGAATTCAAAAATCATAATATACAGATTATGTACAGAGTAGTTAAAGGTATCCAGTACACTGTCACAAGTTAGTGATTTCTGATTTTCCCCGGCAGGTTGCACTAAATCAGCTTTATCACATCAGTAACAGTTTTCTTTTGCCCCACCTTGTGACTTTTTGAAGTTAGAATACTGACTGCTGGAGGATGTAGAGGGCCACACTGTTATGGGCATTATAACATTAAGTTTCTGTCTGCAGTGTGTGCTCTTAAATTCCTGTGTCATGTAAAAAACATTATGGGCTTTTATTATACTTTATGAAAATAACAGTTTATGCTGCTGGATGGCATGTCTGTGACATAGGATGTAATAACTTCTCAACATATATTAACTGGAGTCAAAGTAATGTATTTTTTTTACTACAACGGATACAATGAACTGATGCCCTTCAGATATTTTTTACAAATATCCAAATAGTGTCATTTCTGCTGCTAGTTTTGAATGTACATCAGATTTCTTTAGATCCATCACCCTGAAGTTTTGCAAACATTTCATAGGAAATACAACTTGTTCCACATGCTAAACAGTAGAAATAATTGTGTTAACATTCTTTGATACTATTGTCTGTGCTGCAATCGTGACTGCACACTGTATTTTTTTAAGTAAATGGAAATGCATTAGCTTAGCCAGTGATAGGTTTGATTGGCAGACAGTGTTCCTTCCCAGTTATGACTGAATGACTGCTTGTTCTCTCATTCTGTCTGTATCCACATTAAGGCACTCTTTGGAAGTCCACAAACGTCTGATTTCTCTTTGATTGATGACACCTGATTCTGTCACTTGGAAGCTAAAACAACAAACATAATTATTAGTTCCTTGTCCACCTCATTAATCATCTTGTAAGAAGAAGTCATTAATTTCTTTTTCTGAATATTTTCTCACATGACTTGTTTCCCATAATTTTCTCAAGGGATCTCTCATTAAGTCATGCCTTTTCCTTTTTCCCAATACCTCGCTATTGAACTTTAACCTTTGACTTCTCCTGCAGAGATTTTTTGTTTTGTCCTCTTATTTCTTAACAGGAAATTGTTGCCTACATTTCTATTTACACTGAAAAGTTCTTACATCACTTATTAAATATTTTAAGAATAATGCTGCTGTCTTCTTTTATATCACTTAGCAGTAATATAAATTTAACCTAAATAAGTTATTTTGCACTAAATTACATCAACCTCCTCTGGATAAATAAAAAGTGAGTGAAGAATTATTCAAGTGTATTCTTGCAAGCTAGGTAAGTAAAGTAAATGCATCAACAGGAGGAGCAGAGAGGAAGTATTGTGGGTCACTACACATTCTTGGAATAACAGTAAAGTCTGCATAATGCTAACATACATGACTGTCCTTTCTCATCTTCTTGTTCTTTTGGCTTTTCCTGGTTAGGGGTCGCCACAGCAGAACTCTGGTCTGCCAATGATTGGCAGTAGATTATTATGGTGCCAAGTTGCCAGCCCAATGCCCAACCTTCAACGAAGGCACGCCCATTCACGCATGTCTTTCAAACACCACTCGTCCACGGGGAGGACATGCAGACTCCACACAGACGGCGCTCCAGCCGAGAATCAAATGGGAGAACCTCTTGCTGTGAAGCAACAACGCTACTGTTGCACCACCACGGCTGTCAAGACTGTCCTTTGTAATGAGGAAAATATAAGAAAATGACAGAATGCATTCTTTAAATGACAGACTAAGTGGGGGTACCATTAATATGAGACCTTAATATGTCAAATATTATAAATATGCTTAGATATGCCTATTAGAGCTTCTTAGCCACCATTACATTTAAGAGCAAGTTTATTCATGATGCTCTGCCAGACCCAGATCTCAAGCAGCCTGTACCAGTACCTGATCAGGTAACCCTGGGATGTATAGAGGATCTTGAATATAGAAGTATGCAGTCATTTGAGGACAGATGATTTCTGCACAGTCTGGTTCACAAGTAACTTTAGATATGAGCCAAAAAAAATTGATAGTCCTGCCTTCAAGAGAGAGTTCTTTAGAAAATGAGACAGTTCCCTAGCAGAGCTAAACGAAGCAAGCATGAAATAATTCGGAAGGTTACTGCTGATATGTAGAAACTACTTGTATAGAAGCAACTAGTCTTTGCATGAAATAAACATGCAAATCAAAGAGGAAAAAATACTATAGTTTTTAAAATAAATGGCATTAAAAATTAAATTAGAGTATGTGGTATTTAAGAAATATAAGAAATCACATAAGGAAGAAGGAAACAAACAGCACTGCCAAGTAAGGAAGAAATAAAATAAGTACTGAAAAAGCAAATGATGAAATGAAGGAACTGAGTGCCATTTCAGTCAAGAAAGTTGATGAAACATTTCACAGCTGCATGAGGGATCAGAAAACAGATAATCACAACAGTATAAAGACATTTAATAATGTGAAAAGGAAGGCGACAGAGGATGGAAAAAGAGGGCTATTAAAGGAATTCTTCTACACTGTGTTTCTTCATGAAGCCAGGGAGATTTGGTGATTTGTGAAATCATATCCATAGACATCACAGTGATGAGGGTGTTTCATCAGAATTCTGTCACATAAGAAAGAGATCTGAAAGAAGCCTAAAAAATTAAAATGGAAAAAGCAGTTGGATCTAATGGAATTGATGGTAACTATTTGAAATGTCAGGACCTCCTAGAACAAGTTTTGAAACATGGGGACTAAATGGCCAAAACAATGGACCTACATATACGAAGTCTGAGATGCCATGTCTCGGTATATTCCCATTTCTCTGAGGTATAACAATTTCAGACTTGTGACCTGTATGTAAGGTTTGTCAGGGGTGACTTACCAGAAAGGCTCATCCAGACTCTGCTACACTTTGCTGTGAAGGAAAGGTTAGTTTGCTTTTATTTTTTGTATTTCTGTATTGCCTTTCTATATTTTGAATACTGTAGTTTGTTTTCTTTACCTTGTGTTTTGCTTGCATTCTGTTTTAACAGCATATTAAAACTTCAAAAGAGACCACAGCTCTCTCTGTTCTGAGTCAGGCAGAAATAAGAACTGATTAATTAAGGACTCATTCATAAGACAGAAGAGGTCACTTAAGGTTAATCACTTGTTAACAGAGGGGGTGGAGCTAGGAACTAAAATTTCTATTTAAGGAGTAAACTAAAACATTTCAGAGCTTTACCAGAAAGGCTCATCCAGACTCTGCTACACTTTGCTGTGAAGGAAAGGTTAGTTTGCTGTTATTTTTGTATTTCTGTATTGCCTTTCTATATTTTGAATACTGTAGTTTGTTTTCTTTATCTTGTGTGTTGCTTGCATTCTGTTTTAACAGCATATTAAAACTTCAAAAGAGACCACAGCTCTCTCTGTTCTGAGTCAGGCAGAAATAAGAACTGATTAATTAAGGACTCATTCATAAGACAGAAGAGGTCACTTAAGGTTAATCACTTGTTAACAGAGGGGGTGGAGCTAGGAACTAAAATTTCTATTTAAGGAGTAAACTAAAACATTTCAGAGCTTTACCAGAAAGGCTCATCCAGACTCTGCTACACTTTGCTGTGAAGGAAAGGTTAGTTTGCTGTTATTTTTTGTATTTCTGTATTGCCTTTCTATATTTTGAATACTGTAGTTTGTTTTCTTTATCTTGTGTTTTGCTTGCATTCTGTTTTAACAGCATGTTAAAACTTCAAAAGAGACCACAGCTCTCTCTGTTCTGAGTCAGGCAGAATTTTTCCCTCCCTCCCACCCATTTACCCTCCCACCCATTTAAGTTGTCTTGTTAAATACCACTGTCTTTCTAGTTGCCCGCCTCTTATGTTAATCTGACCATATATCTCATTTCTCTCTACTTTCACTGGCTTATGTGAGTAATCACAAAACCATCACTTTTGAAATCCCACCCCTTCAATTATTTAAATTTATTGGCCATCCTACAGTATTTCATAGTACCAAAATACAAAAGTAACCACCCCTTTCAGTCCATCTTGCTGTTTTAAAAATAGTAATTCTCCACTAAACCTTAACTTTTTAAACAGGTAAAACTCAAGTTACCTACTTTCATATCTAACTTCTCTAGTGCACACTGCAGAGTGCATTCTTTTCAATCTTACCTTTAAGCATCCCTGTTACTAGCACTTTCTCTAATACCTAAAAGATCATCTCTACTTGACTCCAAGTAGACTTTTCTCTATCTGTTAAACCTAGCACTTGCTCCTACAGTACTTATTACCTTGATACGGCACTCTTATAGATAACACCCCAAAAAGGCAAACCCCCATTTCTCGGTCACCCACATCCCCCGGAATCTCTTTTAAAGTTTTTTGTCTAGTCCTTCTAGCATGTCGAGGGATCAGTTGCTAGTGTCCTCTCCTGCTCAGCTGGTGAACCTGGGAATATTGAGGCAATGTTACAATTTCCTCATGTACACTGAACAACCCTCTCCTCCTCCCACAAAACACAAATACATGCGAGAGATGCAACTATACGGCCAAACTGGAGGCTGAGCTCTCTCAACATAGGACTGGCAAGACCAGTCAGGAGGAGAAGGTTACCACACACACTATAGACCCAGTCTCACATAGTACCATCACAACCTCAAATCATACACATAAACACACAAAGACATACTTTCGGCTCTGATCAAAAATCTACCAAAACAGCAGAGGCCACCAAAGCAGACACCCAAACAACCACCACCTCAGAACACAACACCTGCAACACATAGACCTCACAGTCAGAGTGTCAAACAGTCACAGCCCTTAAGGCCAAACACAATGCCAGACACACTAGTCATTGGTGACTCCATAGTCAGACACACTGATGTCCCGCTCACCAGACTGAGTAAGGAGAAGGTCACAGTAAGCTGCCTGTCGGGCTAGAATCCGCCACATAACGCAAGCACTCAGGTCTCTCAACAGCAGGTACAAATACGACTCAGTCATTGTCCACGCTGCTGTAAACGACCTGAGATGTACCTCCTTGGACTACATGAAAAGAGACATTGAGGAGCTCTCTGATTATGTAGCCCAGGCAGGTATGACCCTGACCTTGAGCAGTATCCTACCTTCACCAAGAATGATGCCACAATACAGAGATAAGATGATCAGCTTTAACAATTGGCTTAAACTCTGGTGTCATTCAAAGGGGATTCAATGTCTGTCAGCCTGGGATGACATGCTGGACAAGCCACGCTGCTTTGCAAGGGACGGCTTGCACCTGTCACCCCTGGGATTCCGGATATTGGCAAAGGCTCTTGCCACCCCCATAGTGCCTTTTTAGGCAAGGCTCAAATTCTAAACCTACCACCCTAGAACACAAAACGAAAAAACTAAGGGTAATGCTGCTCAATGCCAGAAGTCTAAATCTCAAAATGCACGCACTCAAGGCCCTTCTCAGTATGGAGAACATCGATGTCTGTGCAGTGACAGAAACCTGGTTCAAGGCTCCTGAGAGCACCCCAGCACTATCAGGTTTTACCTCTTATCATGCGTTCCGGCCCCAAAATCCGGACAATACCAAGAAAGGAGGGGTATCCATATTCATCAAAGACACCCACACCTCAAGACTGGTGGCAACGCACGATGCATCGGAGACCATCCAGGTGCAATTAACCATAGGCAAGGCTGCTCTGCAAATTGTAGCATGTTACAGGCCACCCTCACAAACTCAGGAACCTCACATGGCCTTCCTGAAAACACTAGAGGGGATAAATGTATCACCAAACACCATCATACTAGGTGACTTCAATTACCCTAATATAGACTGGGAACACTACTCAAGCCCAAACACCCTAGCCCAAAAGTTCCTGGAATTCATAAACTCAAATGCCATGGAACAACTAGTCGCCATCCCCACAAGAGGAGAAAACATACTTGATCTCATCATCACGAACATGGGAGCACAATGTTCAACACCGGAAGTATACCCCTCACTGGTGAGATCAGATCACAAACTAATCTCGCTGGAGGTCCTCATCCCACCCCCACCTGAAATAAAAAAGACCACAGTAAAGAATTTCTCGAAAGCCGACTTCACACTTCTAAAGACTAGTGTGGTCTCCTTTAAGGCCCCGAGCGGTGGAAAACAGTACTCAAGCCGCTGAATCACTTACAAATGCCTTCTACCAGCACCTGCAGGACTGCATGGATAAGGCAATCCCAAGCAAAACAAAGACTCTTTGTACCAAAGGCAAGCGTCCAGTCTGGTGGACCCCAGCCATAAACAAACTCTACAACAAAAGGAGGAAGCTACTACAAGATAGAGCAAAATCCTTAAAAGGTAAGACACCCTTGATCACTATAAGTAAAAACTAAGAGCTCTCATAAAATCATCCAAAGCAAATTTTGAGAGAAAAATAGCTAAAGACTCAAAAGACAATCATAAGGCCTTCTTTAGCTATGTTAGAAACCTGGGAGGAAACTCCCAGATATGCTCAGAACTAGTTCAAAATGATGTGAAGATTACTGATCCTACAGACATTGCCAACATACTGGCTGAAAGGTTCAGTGCAAACTTCTCCCCTCCCCAAAAGGAGAGATATCTATACCAGCGATTGCAGCCCCCAAACATCTCCAACGCCCAAGTGAGAACTGCTCTCCAAAGCAAAAACACAGCATCCATGGGACCTGATGGTGTCCCCGGCTGTGTGCTCCACGAACTCAACGAGGAATTAAACCCACAGCTAGGACAGCTGTTTAATCATAGTCTTACCTCTGGATACGTACCCAGGAGTGGTGCACTGCAACTGTGGTCCCACTTCACAAAGGCGGTGCCTCCACCGACCCTGGAAATTACCGCCCATTAGCTTGACAAGCCTTATCTGCAAAGCCATGGAGAGGATCAGAATGGACCTCATAAATAAAGACATAGGGAATTTGCAGACTTTGGATCCATCCCAGTTTGGCTTTGTCAAAGGCAGATCATGCCTTCTAAACTTGGTTGACTTTTTGAAACAGTCACCAAAGCCATTGATGAGGAAAGGCAGTCCATACAGCCTACCTCGATCTGGCGAAGGCCTTGATACAATACCCCACTCGGGTATCATTGAAAAACTCATCAGCTTAAATGTTAACCCATACATCACAAGATGGGTTGCAAACTGGCTGAGTGACAGAACCCACAGGGTCAGAGTTGCTGGCGCCATGTCAGACTCAAAGCCTGTCACAAGTGGTGTACCACAGGGCTCAGTCCTGGGCCCACTCTTGTTTGGCATCTATTTTTCCGAAGTACAAGAAAACACAGGAGGGTTATGGCTGACAAAGTTTGCAGATGACTGCAAACTGGGCCATAGTAGAAAACACATCTGACACAGATATCCTTCAGAAGGGTCTCACAGAAACGGATAACTGGTGCCAGAGCCATGGCCTAAAGTTAAATGCCAAAAAATGCATAGTCATACCCTTCGGGAAAAACAAGGTTACCCCTAGCTACCAAATAGGTGGCAATCCACTGAGCACAGAAGAAGTTATCAGGGACCTGGGGACCCAGGTTGATAGTAGTCTGTCATTCGACACCCATGTAGCTAAAGTAGTTAGGAAGACCTTCTACATTGCCCACCTTATCATGAAGGGATTCTCATCTAGATCAAGGGAGGTCATAGTCTCCCTATACACATCACTCATCAGACCAATGATTGAGTACAATGCCCCATTCGGAATGTATCTGACCCGACACTTGCAGCAGCTGGAGAGGCCACAAAAGTTCCTCACCAAAAGGATAAAGGGTCTCAAACATCTGTCCTATGCTACCCGACTGAAAGAACTCCAGCTCTATTCAGTCGCTTACCGCTTGCTCAGAGGTGACCTTTGCCTAACATACAAGGCCATGTCAAACCCAGACCTCAAAAAATCTAGATCCGTCAGAGCCACAAGGGCGGGAGACTTAAACCTCGACACGGCTATTAATAGGACGTGCTGGAGGGATAGATTCATCACCCAAAGACTCCCTATGCTGTGGAATAAAATCCCGGTATATGTGAGGCAGAGCACCTCGCTGGCCTTGTTCAAGAGAAATCTTGACCAATGGATGGGAGATCACAGATATACCCCAAGGATTACCTCAGTGTCACTGCTCAACAGAGGCACAGCAAAATAATGGGTATAGTTCCCCATACTAAAGGGGTGGCGCAAGCCACAAAACTATGGGCTAGGCTTGTAAATGCCCTCGGGCAGATAGCCTAGTATGAACCTATGAACCTAAAAGGGCATTTAGTGGGCTATGCAGGTTATGCACTGAAACCTTGACTTATGACACACACACACATGAGAAACACAAACAATCCCAATGAGCAAGGAAACAGTGATGGATATGCTCAAACTAGGAATACTGTTGATCATGTATATGGCTTGCTCAAATCAAGGTTCTGATGTCTAAACACTTCTGCTGATGCCCTACAGTATGACCCAGCCACCTCAACCAAAATAGTTGCAATATGTTCCATGTTGCACAATATAATTGTGAGGAAACAGCTTCAATGAGGACAACAAGGCCAAGGATCACAGTTCCCAGCACCCCAGGCAGGGTCAACGGGGCAAGTGGACACAGATGTGGAGTCTGATTAAGAGTCAGCAGCCATGGATGATCCTGCTAGACATAGACATTGACAATATGCTATGATCCCAGCTAAAGGCAGAGGATAGTGCACACACACAGTACCTAAGGGAAATCCTAGGAAGCTAAGAACATACAAACAGCAGCCGTGATGCATGCAAAATTAACAACCTTTACTTACCCATGTAATGGTTGTGTTCTGTGAGCATCAGACAGAGTCATCCCCAGAAGAGACAAGTTGTAGCAGCAGTATTAACCAAGATAAGTTTCCAACCTGCAAAGAAAGGAGATAAATGATCATCCTCATATGCAAGTATTGTATGTCAGTAAGAAAAACATGGTTCACCTGTACAGGAATGTCAGCAGTAACTCCAGAGTGATATAAGTAGTGTCAGCAGTGTCAGTGATGTAACAGGTAGCACACTCATCTTTGAGGCAGACGGCTGTGGGTTCAATTCTCTCAACAGTTAATTTCTGATACTGCAGTGCAACCTGGGGGGGGGGGGCTGCACACCTGAGTGTGCTGTCCTTTGGATTACATATTAAACCAAGACCCCATCTCCTTGAGCTGGTGATTTCCTAGTTGTATGTAAAAGATCCCATTGCACCTATCAAAAAGAGTAGGGTTCTTTATTTAAAGAAACATTATGTACAATACTACTTATAAACTTACATATTTAGAAATGTACAAATTTAGTGTACAAATTTCCATTTCTTTCCATTATTGTCATACAATCATGGATATCTTACTATTCATTATTATGTTAAACTTCTATCTACATTATCTTATTTGACCCCATTCCTTTTTCCACAACCACCACCTAGTTTTTCTTAAAATTACTGCTATTCTCCATTTGCCATTAAACATGATTTCATTAGTTTCTCATTCCAAACATAAAATAATCTTGTATCTATTCTACTAACACATTCCTTATTTTTATGGCTATTTCTATACCTAATAATATCCATATTTATTTTATTTACTTCCTTTATATTTTCAAAGAAATTGGGCAGGATTCACGAAACCTCCGTGTAAGAGTTAGCAAGTCTTACACGGAGGCTGCAGTTAAACGAGGTGATGTCAGCATGCCATGCATATTCATGAGGGCATGCTGAATCACACCCTAGGCTAACACGGTCCATGTAGGAAAGTAGGGGCCGTGTCCACACGGCAAGTCCTGCAAAGGGACATGCCCCCAGAAGAGTCACAGTCCTGAAAGGAAACTCCCATGAGCGAGTCCGCGGAAATGTCAAGAAACACAACACCACACATGCCTCCACAGACTATAAACCCAACTGTAATGTAAAACGTAAAAATTAACAGTTTAATTTTTTTTTTATAATTTCAAAAAAGTTTGCCCGTAATTGCGCTCGTTTACGCGGGTGTGTCCTTCGCTCAGCCACAGTTAGCAGTCATTGGAAAAGCATAAAAGATCTAAATATGCAAATTAAGCCAAGTAGCAATAGCGTAGTGGTAGAGACGTTGGCCAAAGAGGAGGTAGTCACGGTTCGAGCCCCAACAACATCATTTTCTATTTTTAGTGAAATAAGCACAAAACAATCCCCTGACATATATGTACATATATACAACTATAACTTAAGCAAAATGTAATGAAATTTGCCATGTATTTTTGAAGAAATCTGAAACAATAAAAAAAAAAAATTTATAAGTGCCCATAGCTGTGCAACGCTCTACCAAGCTGAGTATGACTGCCTGCAGGTGAGCAGTGCTTTAACAGGTCTAATATGAGTGTCTGGAGTTGAGTGGTGCTTTAAGATGCTGAAACTGTGTGCCCGTAGCTGAGCAATGCCTCACACAGCGTAATATGCATGCTCATAGCTAAATGACGCATAAACCACCGTAACCCATTTGCGCGGAGCTGCGCAGCGCGCCAACCGGCTTACCGGCGGGCAATGTTGAGCCAGCTGTATCAAAGCCGCCTTTACACAGACACACCTCCTAGCCTGTCTAGACAGTAGTAAAATAAAAAAAGCAATGCCCAGGCTCGAACCAAGGATACTGTGCATCATAGTCAAAGTACTGAACCACTAAGCCATGACAGTTGCACTGCGAAATGCAGTATTAGCATATATATTGAAATGAATGGAAATAGAAGCATGACAAAGCAGGTTTCTTTAAGCTGATACATTTCCAAAATGGCCAATCACAGATAAGTGCGGGAAAAATTGTATATATAAGCCCCATAGGCGGAAATACACAGCATAACTGATTGTGGAACCTATTTGCAGTCAGGATGGCAGGTGTAGGAGAGGGCAGTCGCTTCCGAGCACAGAGGTGGGGTGTTGAGGAGTCCAAATATATGGTTTGGCTTCTAGTCCATGATCATGAGGCTCAACTCATGCAGGGCCAGGTTCTGTGGGGAGCGTACAAGGCAGAGGCATGGAACCGGTTGGCACATGTTCTCACCAGTGCCACAGGCATACCAAGGACTGGTGAACAGGTCCGTCACCACCATGCGGACCTGAAGAGACGAAAGCAGGACCAACTGAACCGTTGGATCCAGGAGGCCCGGCAAATGCCCAACACCCCACTACTGAGTAAGTATCCATGTAATTACGTATGTAAGAAATTATCCTAGCTGATATTATGGAGATGTATGTTCCAATATTACTTCATTTATATTACAGCTGTAGGTGTGCGTTCCGTGAATCGGTGAGCCTATGGTGATAGGCTGGAGCGGTTGCGCCACCAAGCAGGTTAGTAATTATTTTTCTGTAATTGTTATACAATATAAGTGAGACAGCTTGTAAGAGTTCAGTGTAGTTACATATTAATAAAGTTCAAATAACACTAGAAGAAAGATTCTGCTAGTACTGTAAGATTAGATAAGTGATGCAGCCTGTAATCCAGAAATAAAAATTAAACAAGTCTGAAATATAGATTTTCCACCTGTATTGTAATATCAGATAACTGCTTCACCCTGAAAATTAGTGGTAAACAAGCTAAAGACAATAGACATGTGTCAAATACATCCCCTTTTAAAATCTGCCATATGAAGCAAGTGAGTCTGTTGGAAAGGATTGTTGTAACCAAGTAAGACATGTTAATAATGCCTAGAATTAAGTACCATCTTGAATTGTAAAAATAAAACAAGTGAGAGTGTGAGAAAGAGGTATGAATCAACCAAGAAAACTGTAATAACTCTTGAATAAAGTATACTGCAGTCAGCACATAATGAAATGAATGAGACAGCCACAACCAAACAGTGAAATGTTTGTAATAAAGTACTGAAGCTGGAATGTGTCTGTCCCACAATTTGGATATGTTGCTGTACCCTTGCAATATGGAGATAGTATGGTTGTATGAAATAATGAACATCCACAGTTGTCTAGAGCCATATAAATCAAATGTAGCAGGATGCTGTACCTGAACACAGCCAGATATGAACGTGTATGAATAAAAATGCAAAGTATATTAATGTAGCAGTAACAGTCCCATCACCAACATTCCTAAGGTTACATATAGGAAACTGTACTAAGACCTGTAGGGTACATATATCTGCAGCTACTAGAAATGTACAGCATATGTATAGGTAGTTGAAGTTGTTAATGAAATATTTCTTCACCCTACCCTATATTCACAAATAATGCCATTCCACAACAAACTGGGTATGTGTATTCACAATTAATTCCTATGGACATTTGTCCTGTTGGTTCATACATATTTGCACTATGTTGATGCATGTGCCCTGTTCACATATCCAAACCTGATGGCCTGTTGCCATCAATCAACCCTGCATGTTGTTGGATTGTGTACTGTTGTTCAAAATATGCATGTGTTATGCTTGCTGTTCAATGTTTGGAATTCATGGGTGTTTGGTTAATGGGAAGACTGATGCATGCTGTTACAACTAATTTTGAATGGTATTGTTTGTTACTAACCCAAAATATCATAAAATATTGCTAAACATAGGACAACAGGGAAGGTGGGTTCCAGCGGACCCACCTCTCCCACCTCAGCTGGCGAGTGCACCTGGCACTAGTGCCCAGGCCAGAACCTCCTCCGGTGGTCCTGTGCCACCTTCAGGTGGAAGTGCTGCAGGGGATGGGGCTTGTCCCCCCTCTGCAAGCGTGGCTGGAGGAGAACGTCCACTCACCCTCCAAAGTGTCCGGTCTGTGGTGCGTAGCGAGATCAGGCATTCTGTGCTTGAACCCCTATGCCAGCTTGAGGCACGGGTGGCACAACTCACGGGTGTGCCTGCTGCCCATCCTACACAGCCCCCAGCACAGCCCTGTCCTGTGCAGTGAAGGCGCAGTGACAACTGCCCGTTGGTGGGGATCTCAGTTCCACTGTTGCCATCTGTGGGCTCATGGGCTCGCGATATCCAAACATCAGTCCCCGTCAATTGTGTTTCCCCCCACATGTGTCATACTCGGCCCCTGTATGCATCTTGTTTGTCTTGTCTGTTAACCTCCCCTACCTACCTCCCCAAATATACCTACTTCCTGTACCTTACATTCCACTCTCACCTGAAAAAAAAATAAAAAAGGGCACTCTGTCCCCACAAAAAGGTTACGCCCCATACATAGCTGCCCATTTTGCAGACATGTCTGCTGGACATGTGAACTGGTAATTACAATTGGCTGTACAACATATTTTGTTGTCCTCACCCCTCTCTCAGGGGTGGAAAGTTTCAAATTTCACACCAAATTACACACATATGCACAGCTGTTGCTGATAAAGAAATGGGCAGCTATGGGCCTTTCCTACATCCTTCCTGCAAATCCTGAGCTTGTTTTCCTACTGTCCTACCCTCTTTGTGCCCCCTTTTTCACCACTTTCCTATCTCCCCATTTTCTTTTCTTTCAAAGAAATTAGCGCGGGTGTGCGTGAGAGGAAGCACGTTTAAGCAGTAGTAAGCGGGTGTGCACTTGTGTGCGCTTAGCTAAGCATGTGTGCGCGAAGCTAAGCAACAGTGTGCATGTGTGAGCACCACGCAAACCAGCGCTAACCCACTTACAACTGCTTAAAAGTGCCTTAGTCACTCTGAATGACAAGGCCTGTAGTCTGCTCAGCAGCAAAATAATTCCTCTGTCAGTCTCGAACCCAGGACCTTGAAAACACTAGTCTGCATGACTTACCACTAAGCCATGACTGATATACAAGAACTTTGTGCTGAAAGCAATATATCATGAAATAGTAGGACTGAATGTAAAGGGAATATAGGAAGGCTATTACACAAAGCTTTTCTTGTATCTTTACTGGCAATTCTTGTGGATTTGCATTACATTAGTGTGAGAAGAGAAACAGCCATGCTAGTAGGTAGCTAGTAGGTAATAATGTGACAGTAGCACCTTGCAAACCACACACACTATCAGAGCAGGATAAACACCGCCATATTTGAATAGGTAAGAGGCCAGACCTCGCAACTGTGACTGATTTACCGGGATGTTCCTGATTTGAAAACAAATGTTAACTGTTCCCTACTGACTCCCTGTGAAATGTACCAACAGTGGGCAGTAAGGTGTGGAATTCCACGTAATGGTAACTGTCAATTACTTAAAGTATGCACTACTTGCATGTCAGAAATGGTGTAGTAATACATATGCTCAAAATATCCCAGAGTCACAACTGCAGAATATCTGAAATATATCACAGGTCTATCCCACTGATATGTGCCATTCCCTGAAGCTGATAAAAGATACACCTGAGAGTATCTGAGGCCTGCAAGTGTCACAAACTCACAGGCATATCATTCTGTCTGCTGTCACACACTCTGTGAATCGCTGTAGAATTGCTTCCACAAGCACACCCTCATGTAGGAGTACAACCCAGAAATATCAAAGGATGTAGCGAACTAATAAAATAAGGACAGTATAGCAGTTTACAAGTGCTGCATGTGCCTGCTATCCATAACTGATAGTACAAAGTACAAGGCCCCACTACTGCTCAGCAGCAAAATAAAATACCCTTGTAGGTGTCAAGCCCCACACCTTGGCCAGACCAGACTGCATGCAGTACCACCAAACCACACCAAACATATAAGGAATTGCTGCTGAAAGAAATATAGCAAGCATTACAAGGAGTGAATGTAAATGGAAAATAGGAAAGCCATAGCAACACATTCCAGTAAAGACACCTAGCAGGCCTTCAAGGAGTGAATGTAAAGGCTAAATAGTGAAGCCATAGCAACAAATTGCAAGAGCCACTGCTGTATACCAGTTAATCCACAAGTTCCACAGGAAAGCACATACTCCCATTTAAACAGTATTAGTATTATTAGGTGTCAGTTAACATACACACTGAGAATAATGAACTGGAGGAAGCAATAGTCAGGTTTCAGTACAACATGAATTTCAGTGCCTACAACACAGCCTTAAATATGTGAGACATACCAACCTTTACACTCACAGAACAGTGTCCACAGCATACCACCATGGTCCCCACCTTGAAAATCTGAAAGGGCTACGCCTACCTAACCTAACATTTTATAGCACTGTCCTGAAATCACAGTGAGAACTGCAATTACCACACAGCAGGCTGTATGCAATTAGCAAATGCTGGTTAACAATTGGTGCAGAGGCCATCACATGCACATGTGCAGATACCTACAAAAGCAGCCTGTACTCCCAGTCCACACATACAATAGTTTCATTACAACAACTGGAGGGAGAGACAGAGAGAGAGAGAGAGAGAGAGAGAGAGACAGATAGATACACCAAAATAAATAAATAAATAAAAATAAAAACCATCAAGCTAACCATCAGCAGGCCACCAAGCAGCAAGCCATCACAAACAGCAGTGAGAAACAAAGGTAATGTAAACTACATAATCTAATAATCTACATACTGTGAACCCTCCATATGTGTTAGCAGTCTGTATCTATATATATATATATATATATATGAAGATGTGCATAGGGCAGGGGACATACTGCAACTGTTAGTGAAGGCTGGACATACATATGTATTTGAAGGTTGCTATGTACAGTGTAGGTTGTACAGTAATGGATGTTTAGCAGTATGTTAGTGTGTGTATTTGTATGTGTAAATAAAAAAAAAATATATATATATATATATATATATATATATATATATATATATATATATATATAATATGCATATATGTGTACATAGATAGAGAGGGATGTATAAATAGATAGACATATATAGATAGATAGAATATGTATATACATATATATGTAATAGACATATACATATATAGATATATATAGATACATACACATATACAGACAGATATGAATGTCTAGAGATATGTATGTATATGAATCTCTCTCTCTCTCTCTCTCTCTATATATATATATATATATATATATATATATACTGAGAGAGGCACATGTGTGCAGATGTATTGCAACAGGTGCCTGGTGACAAAGGCATGGACTGAACACCAGTGTGGATACTGGAGTACCATACCCCATTCCAAAACACTGTCACCACTAATCACCACATAGGTGGTTGCCTGCCTACTACTGGGTGTGTCAGAAGGGAACATGGGAAACAAGTGTACAATAGCCTCCCCTTTGATATTCACAGTGGCACAGTAGTCTTGTAATCCCTGTCCATGGTATGTGTCAGCACAAATGGTGTGTCAGCTAGGGAAATGTAGGTCACTGTACCCCTCTACACCTCACAATGTCCTACACAGTATGTACCTCCCATGACAACTACAGAAAGGGAGAAGGACACAGTCATACCTAACAAACAGCGATAATGCCCTCAAACACATTACCTATGCAGAGTGACTGACAAAACCACAGATAGAGTGCCTTTCATACTACCTACACAGAGGTTACCACTGCTGGATATACATAGTTAGGTCACACCCATAACAGTTGTCCAACAACCATGGTAACACCTCACAATATACCCAGCCTAAATGACCTATGTCTGTCATCCCTGGCACCGCAGTAAGGAGCACATGGTGGATGTACAGGTTCCTACCCACAAATAAGCCCTACCCTGGAGTAAACCACCCAGCATTAAGAAGCAAGGCTCCTCATTAGTAGATGTCAGACATACCCCTGTTGAATGTTATGCAGATAGGTAATATGCCATATGAGTCACCCTGTGTAACTGTTTGACAGGAGCAAGTACAATCACATTACATGTGTCCCAAGGGGCAGGGTAGCATAACAGTATGCTGGTGTAGGCCCAGGGCCAATAGCATACTACCTACCTATGACACAATGCAGACACACATGTACTCATTGCAATACCAACTATGTGAGGTGGAATGAGTTTGTCACTGACTGTGTACAAGGTCTGTAATGGTGTGATTGCTCAGCATGACTTTGTGTCTGTCATGGTAGTGTGTGTCCTTGGTGTGAGGCCAGAGAAAGATGTGTCAGGTATTTGGATACAAACATACTGCATTGCCATATGTTGTGCTGTGGTCCCCTGTATATCACTGCGGTGTAGGTAGGGGTATGGCCACAAAGACTAGGGTGCATTACCATTGAAATTTTAACTGTGCATTGCATGCATTGCATGGGTTGACAATGTTCCCCATCCATTACCCTGATACATACCCCCAGTGTGAGGTTGTGCATTGGACCTCAAACAGTGTGCCGACTGCTGGTGTATACTAGTTTGTTGTATGGAGTGTGCAAGGCACTGTCACACAGTTGTTGGCTGAGCACTGATAGCTGACAGATGCTATATATGGCAGTTCAGTGATAACACTACAGTAGAGTATTATGTGTGCCATATTACTTGCTCACATATTTTTCTTTTCCTTCCAGGGCAATGGTGCACCAGCACAACCCCTCATACTCAGCTGCAGAGGATGAGGAGATACACCAGAGCCTGGTGCGGGATTTTGCCACACTCTTTTCCCGCACCAGCCAGAACCAGCAGGAGAGGGCTGCACTGTGGCAAGACCTTGCCCATAGGGTAAATGACATAGGCATGCATAACCGGACATATGAGCAGGTATGCCATCACTGCAGTGATTTAATTAGAAATGTCCGTCAGCATGCATCTGATATCCACAGGCAACAGCTTGCCACAGGTGGTGGGGCAGCTATACACCCCCCCCTCACCAGACAGGAGGAGCTCCTCCTAAGTATTGTGGCTCCAGCCCAACATCAACAACATCTGCAGACATGTGTAATGATGGAGGCTGGAGCCACCCAGCATGTGGACATGGAGCGTGCAGGTAACATGCCATATCTATAGTTGACTGTTCTCTACACTGATAGTTTATGCATGTGTGAGATGTGTACTATGTTTGTAGCTGTTATCCTGGAAATTATTGTGCAAGATTGATATTCTCAATATCAGCAGTAGACCTGTGAAAGCCAACTGTTGTACTACTGTACTGTATCATACTCACAGTATCAATGGCACAGTTGTGCCCACTGACAATAAATGTCTTATTTGTGCAGGTCCCTCTGGTGTAACAGCAAGGCAGCCAATCCATGCTGGCGAGTGTGTAATAACAATACTTTTAATACTAATGATAATAATAGCAATAATACCCTCAAACAGTATTGCTATGTGTTGGATTGCAGGTGTGTTTGTGTCTGTGTGTTTGTATGTCATGTACTGAGGAGTGTGCATGTGCCCGTGTGTGCATGTGTGCATGTGCCCATGTGTGCATGTGTGCATGTGTGCATGTGTCCATGTGTGCATGTGCCCATGTGCCCATGTGTGCATGTGTGCATGTGCCCATATGTGCATGTGTCCATGTGTGCATGTGCCCATGTGTGCATGTGTGCATGTGTGCATGTGCCCATGTGTGCATGCGTGCATGTGCCCATGTGTGCATGTGTGCATGTGTGCATTTGTGCATGTGTGGATGTGCCCATGTGTGCATGTGTGCATGTGTGCATTTGCGCATGTGTGCATGTGTCCATGTGTGCATTTGTGGTAACATTGTGTACACATTGTAAACTGTGTTTCCTGTCTTCCTCTCACAGGTTCTGGTGTTGCTCTGGTGGTGTGCAGCAGGGAACCTGAAGCCACTGCTCGGGATAGTGATAATGATGATACATGTGTAATGGCACAGGGAGGTGTGACAGGGTCTGTTGTTGGTCAGCCAATCGAAAGTACACAGCAGTCAACCCCCTCAATGCACACAGTCATCCTGCCATTACATCCATTGTCACCAATGTCCTTAGGTGAGGGACAGCATGCACTGGGCATTGACCAGGGTAATGTGGTATCAGTGGCACATGCATCCCCTCACAGCAGCCATGGCCAGGGTCCTGATATGGTACCACACAGGCAGATGTCCAGGGGTTCTCGTGGGAGCATCTGTGGTTGTACTGCCCCTGTCAGACTTGCCCACAGAGGTCTTTCAACCTCAGCTATGTTCCGGGCTGTAATGCAGGCACAGGCATGTATGGAACGGTACACCAGACAGGGTCTGAGGGAGCTTAGAGCACATCGCACTGCTATGAATGACACTATGAGTGACGTTGCGGCTGCCATCCGTAATTTCACCGAGGTCATTGACAGACATTGGGGGGACACATTAGATCTGTTCCACAACTACATGTCCATGAGCCATGGCAATGCAGGTCGGTTGAGGCGTCAACGTGGACGTATGCCAGCAACATCAGCAGCTGGCAGTCGTCGCGGATGACAACAAACCCGCAGCTGCTCCCATAGTGCCAGTACCAGCCCCAGCAATGCTGGATCTGTGCTGTCATCAGACCACCCTAGGAGACCACATGCATGTGGCTCTGGACAGTCCCAGCAGGGACATGTGTCCAGTCATCAACCAACTGCTTCTGATGACAGTACCCAGTCTGGCTTAGTACCTGATACTGTCTGTAGCACCCCTGCCAGGCACAGGTACCGTGTCCGTGGCCAGAGACAGTGATCTGTATGACCTGGCAGGTACAGTCTGTGGCTGTCCACAAACACCCGTATATGGCAGCCACGAGGTGGAACTGTGTGCATGCATACACACATGCATAATGCTAACACCTAGGGCTAACACATACATGCACACATCGCATCAACATTGCCCCATCTTGTACTGTTTTCCCTCACTAACGCATGCACACATACATGCCGATTGGTTGTATCAGTGGCAGACTCAGGCATACCAAGTACACACCCTGTGCATATGATGAAACTGGGCCACCTCCTGCAATCTGTAACATTGATGCAGGAACAGGTTAACATGGTGCTGATGCACAGGGTGTCTACATAGAAGTGTAGTAATATTATCATGTTGTTAACAGTACAGTGTAATGATATCATTGTGGGTATATCCCAGCATGCCGGATGCATTAACAGTATGATTGTCATTGTATTGTTTTGTACACCACTATTAATTACCATAGTGTAATGTCTGCACATCTTTGCATTCTGGTGGTAAAGCTGAAAACACAAGGCCACCTACATAGGTAGCACAGGGGATAAGAAAATGGAAGTAATGATACCCAATGCCGGACATGTAAACTGCAAGATGCATGCAGTCCAAACTCTACTCTGCATGGAGAATGTTGATATCTGTGCAGTAATAGACAACAGGTTCAAGACTCCCAAGAGCACCCTAGCACTACTAGGTTACACCTCATACCATGCTTGACAGCCCCAAAACACGGAACTAACTATGACAGGTGGGTGAGTCTCATTCAATGTCAAGGATACTGTGGTGGCAGGACAGGTAGCTTACATCCTTCTAAGTTGGGAACTGCTGATTGAGGGCTTAGTGTCTGTTATTCTAAAAGTATATTAGTTCTGGTTTAAGCACTTGGGCTTCAGGCCAGTTATTTTACATTACGAAGGTTCATGGTCTGCACTCTTGTGGGAGGAGAGGCTGGACTCTGGCCTTCTGAGCTGGGAATTTCTGGTTAAAGGCTTATAGTGCCTGGATATTTGAACTGTTTCTTACTGAAATTGGTTCACTTTGTTTGCTGTAGCATAGACTAGATCCAGGCCTGCTGAATGTAGCTTTGTTTGTATTCTTGTTTGCTTGTTATTTCCCTGGAAAGCTAATTCCACCTAAAATGCAGCTTTTCAGCGCTTCTATGGATCCCTAGTGACATCTGCATTGCTTACTGTACTTATTTCCTTGTTTCACTTGAAAGAAAGTTATTGTTTGTCATTTTTGCATTTAAGTTACCTGTAACACATTGCATTTAAGTTACCTGGCACTTGCTCACTAAAGCAATTATATAAGTCAGCACTAACAAATTAAAAGCACTACACCCTCACAAACTCCCCTTGAGTACCTTGTTCCCCACTGGCCCTTTTGTTTGTCAATTATAAAGGAATTCCCAATACTATTCAGGCATGTCCAAATGTCAGTTGTCAATCTCCTCTCTGGTCCAGCTGGTGAATCTGGGAATCTTGAGGCAATGTTACAACTGCCTCATGTACAAAGACAACCCTCTCCTCCTCCCAACAAATTCCAACACATGTGAGAGATGCAACCATATAGCCAAACTGGAGGCTAAGCTCTCTCAACTCAGTACTGGTGAAACCTGTCAGGAGGAGAAGGAAACCACACTCACTACAATTCCAGTCTCATATAGACCTACCATGACAGCAAACCAAACACATAAACACACAAAAACATACTCGGAGGCTCTAAATAAAAATCTGCCTAAGCAGCAGAGACCTCCAAAGCAGACACCCAAGCAACCCCTACCCCAAAACAAAACACGTGCAACACATAGCTCACAAAGCCAGTGTGCCAAACAGTCACAGCCCTTAAGGCTAAACAACACACCTGATACACATGTAATAGGTGGCTCTATCGTCAGGCACACTGACGTCCCGCTCACCAGGCTGAACAAGGAGAAGGTCACAGTGAGCTGCCTGTCGGGCGCTAGGATCCGCCACATAACACAAGCACTCAGGTCACTCCAAGGCAAGTACAAATATGACTCAGTCATTGTCCATGCTGGTGTGAATGACCTGAGACATACCTCCCTGGACTACATGAAAAGAGATATAGAGGAGCTCTCTGAGCATGTGGCCCAGGCCGGTATGACCCTGACCTTGAGTAGCATCTTACCCTCACCAAGAATGATGCCACAATATGAAGACAAGATGATCAATTTCAACAATTGGCTTAAGTATCGGTGTCATTCAATGGGGATTCAATGCCTGTCAGCCTGGGATGACATGCTCGACAAGCCACGATGCTTTGCTAGGGATGGCTTGCACCTGTGACCCCTGGGCTTTCGGATATTGGCAAAGGCTCTTGCTACCCCCATAGTGCCTTTTTTAGGCAAGGCTCAAAAGACAAACCCACCTCCATAGGTATCACAAGGGATAAGAAACTAATAGTAATGCTACTTAACACCAGCAGTGTAAACCTCAAGATGCATGCACTGGAAACTGTCCTTAGCATGGAGAACATCAATATCTGTGCAGTAACAGAATCCTGGTTCAAGGCTCCCGAGAGCACCCCAGCACTGCCAGGTTATACCTCATACCATGCTTGTCGGCCCCAAAACTTGCACCGAACCAGAACAGGAGGGGGAGTATCAATATTCGTCAAAGATACACACACCTCCAGGTTGGTGGCACAGCACGAAGCATCAGAGACTATCCATGTGCAACTAACAGTGGGTAAAACTGCCTTCCAGTTTATAGCCTTCTACAGACCACCCTCCCAAACCCAGGAACCCCACTTGGCCTTCCTGAGAACACTGGAAAATATGAAAGTCTCTCCAAACACCATTATATTGGTGGACTTCAACTACCCAAAACATAGACTGGGAGCATTACTCTAGCTCCAACACCCTAGCTCAAAGGTTCCTAGAATATATAAACTCAAATGCTATGGAACAACTTGTTACCACTCCCACAAGAGGGGAAAACATACTGGACCTGATCATCACCAACATGGGGACTCTATGCTCCAGACCAGAAGTGTATCCCTCACTGGTAAGATCAGACCATAAACTAAGCTCACTGGATATTCACATCCCGACCCCCACCCACTGCCCAGAAAACCACAGTGTAAAACTTCTCTAAAGCAAATTTCACACTCCTCAAAACCGAGGTGGAATCCTTCAAAGCCCCCGGGCCTGTGGAAAATACAGCCCAGACTGCAGAATCCTTTATAAACGCATTCTATGAACACCTTCAGGAATGCATGGATCATGCAATCCCAAATAAAACCAAGACCAATCCTCCAAAGGCAGACATCCTGTCTGGTGGACCACAGCCATAAACAAACTATACAATAGAAGGAGGAAGCTACTACACGATAGAGCAAAATCCCAAAAAGGGAAGGCATCTCTGATCAGTGTTAGCAAAATGCTACGGGCACTCATAAAATCGTCTAAGGCCAGTTTTGAGAGAAAAATTGCACAGGACACTAAGGATAATCACAAGGCTTTCTTTAGTTATGTTAGGAACCTGGGTGGGAATTCCCAGATAGGCTCATAATTAGTCCAAAATGACAAAAAATACACCAAACCCACAAACATTGCCAACATCCTAGCTGACAGGTTCAGTGCAAACTTCTCCCAACTCTCCCCACCAGAAGGGCAAATATCTATCCCAGCAGAGTGCTGCCCCCTGACATCTCAGATGCTCAGGTAAGAGCCGCCCTCTCCAAAGCAAAAAACACAGCATCAATGGGACCAGACGGTGTCCTGGGCTGCGTCCTACATGAACTCCATAATGAGCTAAACCCAAACATAAAACTATTGTTCAATCTCAGCTTTACCATAGGATATGTACCAAAGAGTGGCGTACAGCAACAGTGGTCCCTCTACACAAAGGTGGTGCCTCAACGGATCCTGGAAACTATCACCCCATAAGCCTGACTAGCTTTGTCTGCAAAGCTATGGAAAGGATCCTCATGGACCTCATAAATAAAGATATTAGGGACCTACAGACACTGGATCCTACCCAGTTTGGCTTTGTTAAGGGCAGATCCTGCCTCTTAAACCTGGTCAATTTCTTTGAAACAGTCACCAAGGCCATTGACAAGGGGAAGGTGGTCCACACAGCCTACCTGGACCTCGCAAAAGCCTTTGATACATTACCCCACTCGGGCATTATAGATAAGCTCACCAGCTTAAATATAAACCCCTATGTCACTAGATGGGTTGCAAACTGGCTCAAGGACAGAACCCACATGGTTAGAATTGCTGGAGCCATGTCAGACTCCAAACCAGTTACAAGTGACGTCCCACAAGGCTCAGTCCTGGGACCTCTCCTGTTCAGTATATATTTCTCGGAGGTACAGGCCAACACGGAAGGACTGTGGCTGACCAAGTTTGCAGATGACTGCAAAATGGGCGCTATAATCGACTCTCCAGCCGACACAACCATCCTCCAAAAGGGCCTCATAGAAACAGACAACTGGTGCCAGAGCCATGGCCTCAAGCTAAACGCCAAAAAGTGTATAGTCATCCCCTTTGGCAAAAACAAAGTGCCCACAAATTACCACATAGGTGGTAATCCATTAAGTACGGAAGACGTAATTAGGGACATGGGGACCCAAGTTGATAGCAATCTCTCATTTGACAACCACGTGGCCAAAGTGGTTAGAAAAACATTGTATATAGCCCACCTAATCATGAAGGGATACACATCTAGATCAGGGGTGGTCATCCTGCCTCTTTACTCATCCCTCATCAGGCCCATAATTGAGTACAATGCCCCTTTTGGGATGTACCTTACCAGACACCTGCAGCAACTGGAAAGACCCCAAAAGTACCTCACCAAGAGGATCAAAGGGCTCAAATAGATGCCATATGTTGCCCGGTTAACAAAACTCCATACTCAGTGGCATACTGCCTGCTCAGAGGCGATCTGTGCCTGATATATAATGCCATGTCCAACCCAGAATTAATGGACATGCTGCACCTCAGAAAATCCAAATCCCATCGAGCTACGCGCTTGAGAGACTTGAACCTCAGCACTGATATAAATAGGACATGCTGGAGGGACAGATACATAGCCCAGAGGCTCCCTTCACTCTGGAATAAAATCCCAGTCCAGGTTAGGCAGAGTCCCTCATTGACTCTCTTCAAGAGGAATCTTGATGAGTGGATGGGGGATCGTAGGTTTACCCCGGGTATCACTTCTGTGTCACTGTTAGACAGAGGGACAGTATACTAACCTCGAAAAATGGCATAGCAACATTAATTCAAAATGGGTGGCGATTGGCGAAAGCCAAACACACTCTGGCCTGGCTTATAAATGCCCTAGGGCAGATAGCCTAGTATGAACCTATGAACCTATGAACCTATACCCACACCCCCAGGTTGTTGCCACAGTGTGACACATCACAGACTATCCACGTGCAACTAACAGTGGGTTAAGCTGACTTCCAGTTCATAGCTTGCTACAGACCACCCTCCTAAACCCAGGTAACCCACTTAGCCTACTTAAGAACACATGAATATATGCAGGTGTCTCCAAACAACAATATATTGGGCAGCTTCATTTACCCACACATAGACTGGGAGCATTACTGTAGCTCCAACACCCTAGGCGAAAGGTTCCTAGAATCCATACACTCAAATGCTATGGAACAACTTGTTACCACTCCCACAAGAAGGGAAAACATGCTGCACCTGATCATCACCAACATGTGGACTATATGCTCCAGACCAGAAATGTATCCCTCACTGGTAAGATGACACCATAGGCTACTCTCATTGTATATTCACATACCAACCGCAGCCCCTGCACAGAAAACCACAGTCAAAAAGTTGTGTAATGCAAATTCCATGTATTCACATGAGGCAGGCTTCACACATGGGAACTATTTAAGGTCACAGGTATATATGTCTATGAGGCACACACATACTTCATGTGTGCATTGAAATTATTGATATAATATATGTCATACAATATTAAGAGCAACACCCATGGACAAACACACACATGGCATTTGTAGGATTCAAACCCCTACTTAACTATGTTATGACACTTGAGAGCAACACATTAGCGGAGCGTGCGATTTGTATTATTGGGAGGTTCTTCTTCTCCTGCTATACTTATAGGGTGCTGACATCATCAGTGTTTAGAAAGAGGAATATACATCATGTAGTGTGTTCTTCTAGTTGCCAAAAGGGACATTTCTTTCGCACGGAATTGCACACACACACATTGAGTATTTGCAGGATTTAAACCCCTATCTAACTATGTTATGACACTTGAGAAAGACACATTAGCGGAGCGCACTATTCACATCACTGGGAGGTTCTTTTTCTCCTGCTATACTTATAGGGTGCTGACATCATCAGTGTTTAGAAAGAGGAATGTACATCATGTAGTGTGTTCTTCTAGTTGCCAAAAGGGACATTTCTTTCACACAGAATTGCACACACACACACACACACACACACACACACACACACACACACACACACACACACTGAGCATTTGCAGGATTCAAACCCCGACCTAACTATGTTATGACACTTGAGAGCAACACATTAGCGGAGCGTGCGATTTGTATTATTGGGAGGTTCTTCTTCTCCTGCTATACTTATAGGGTGCTGACATCATCAGTGTTTAGAAAGAGGAATATACATCATGTAGTGTGTTCTTCTAGTTGCCAAAAGGGACATTTCTTTCGCACGGAATTGCACACACACACATTGAGTATTTGCAGGATTTAAACCCCTATCTAACTATGTTATGACACTTGAGAAAGACACATTAGCGGAGCGCACTATTCACATCACTGGGAGGTTCTTTTTCTCCTGCTATACTTATAGGGTGCTGACATCATCAGTGTTTAGAAAGAGGAATGTACATCATGTAGTGTGTTCTTCTAGTTGCCAAAAGGGACATTTCTTTCACACAGAATTGCACACACACACACACACTGAGCATTTGCAGGATTCAAACCCCTACCTAACTATGTTATGACACTTGAGAAAGACACATTAGCGGAGCACGCTATTCGCATTACTGGGAGGGTCTTCTTCTCCTGCTATACTTATAGGGTGCTGACATCATCAGTGTTTAGAAAGAGGAATGTACATCATGTAGTGTGTTCTTCTAGTTGCCAAAAGGGACATTTCTTTCACACAGAATTGCACACACACACACACACACACACACACAGTATTTGCAGGATTCAACCCCCTACCTAACTAGGTTATGACACTTGAGAAAGACACATTAGCGGAGCGCGCTATTCGCATTACTGGGAGGTTTCCCTTCTCCTGCTATACTTATAGGGTGCTGACATCATCAGTGTTTAGAAAGAGGAATGCACATCATGTAGTGTGTTCTTCTAGTTGCCAAAAGGGACATTTCTTTCACACAGAATTTCACACACAGAACCATAGTTGTACACAGTACCTACGTGGTCTGCACCACCGCCAGCAGTGACTACATGTCCTTACTATCGTCATATTGCTTGCAGTTCTACTGTTCCAGTACTGAGTTCTTTCTGTCTTTCAGCCTACTGGTTACGCGTGTCGGTGTGTGACATGTTCCATAGTTGGCGGTATCCTGTTTATTTGTACCTCAAAGGTGTTTTGAATGTCGTCCACCTATCTATATATTTGCAGATGTCAGTGACCCCTTGTATATCGACATATATCACACTATCACCCTTTCTATCTGTATTATATATGTGTAGATATATATATATATATATATATATATATATATATATATATATATACATATATATATATATATATATATATATATATATATATATATGTGTATACATATCTCGGACAGGGGTGGTGACAGGCACGCTATGCCTTTCATTGTGTGTTTGCCAGTGTATACTGTGTTTCCTGGACTCCGCACGTTTGTGTCTGTACCTGTCACATTACACACCTGCCATAGGTTGTGATTACCTCCCATCCCACTTTGCGAGGGACAGTCCATCTTTGTGCAGTTGTGTCCTGCGAAATATTTGTGAACATAGCAAATGTCCTGCAACTTTGGGACAAACATATTCCCTATAGTTTATGTCATAGTTGCATAACACACTTATTCTGTATCTGATCCACCTACATGTTACAGGACATGGAACATGTACCTGCGACCATTACTAGAATAAGCTTTTTATCTATGCAAAACACTGACGTTCTGGTTTTCGTACTGACCGGGTGTATGTGTCGTCCTGCAGACATCTGGCGTATGTCCCACATTGGTCATTTGAACTGTGGCAACCCAACCCTGTGGCAAGGGATTTCACATATGACTTCCTAGATATGGGCAGTCGTTGCTAACTAAGATCTCGAGTTTAGGCAAGATCCTTTATATTGGGTTTCTCTAGTATTATATTGGGTGCACAGCAAAACTTATAAAGACCTTCTGGTCAATAGCCCAGTAACCACCTATAAACCTATATGTATGAGGAAAAGAAGCAAAGTTACTGGCAATAGAACAAATATAAATTTATGCAGGCAACATTAACAGAAATGATCTTACTAGTCTATATGAATTCACACATGTAATACATAAATCTAATACCCTCCCAACAAATAAAACAATTACAAACCCGGTAAGGCTGAAAAATGTATAACTCAGGATTAGATAGCAACATTAGCAACAAATCAAGTGTAGGGAATGAAAATGTTACCATTTGGTTATGTTTTATTGCTGTCAAACATATACAACTGGCTTAACAGAGTTGTCAGTCTAAACTGTAACCTTCACATTGCTATTAGCCATACAAAAATGGTCTTGCATATGTTCACATCCTCAGAGAAATGCTGCTATCAAGACATATAACATTAGCTGACTATATTTTATATAACTGCTATACCTTCTATAAAAATACAAAAGGACAAACTGCGAGATCACACAATGTTATCGGAAATAAAAGACATAACATCCATTTATATAGATTATTTGTAAAGAAACATCACATGCGTTAACAGGATTTGTATAAATGTCCAAAAAAGTAATGCAATTGCAGCACTCAAACAGCAGCTTCTAACGTTGGTGAATCTAAGCAGTCTCCCCCTGCTATGATACAAGCACCTTAGCACCTTGCTGTGCTTGTATTGTGCAGATTAATCCCCCCCGGACAGTGTGAATATGTAAATCAGGTGTAACACATTATCATAAATGAATAACAGAATCTGCTCAAAGTGCTGGGCAGCTAAACATGGTGTGACGACCTACTCAATGCCATGCAGACACCATAGCAGTACATGAATGAGCATTGTGAAGTGGGAGATTGCAAGTGTCACTCATTATCAGTAGGGCTCAAATAATTTAGTATTTAACACTCCTCCCACTATGATGTACACTTACCCAGAGTGTGTCAGGAAGAATAAACTTACATAAGAAATATGATACTATTTTGACTTAGTTAGGAGATAAAGCATTATAAAGCATTGCAACACATTTCTGAATATATGCTTAAAAGGCAAACATGCATTTGAATACAAAGTGTGTGTAAGTTATGTGAAGCACATGAAAAAGAAACATAGAAGTAAGACATATTTAAATACATGCAAAGCATGATGTTATTACTTTACAAGTGAATCAAAAGAAAGCCACTGCTTTCAAAAGAAAAGAAAATAAACAACACACTCTTGTATTATCTGTCCTTATTGTGACAGGATCTGTTAGGCAAACAGTTGCAAATTTCAAAAGCAAGTAGACAACAACTTTAAATGACAAAAGACAACTGTGATACACTAAATATATTACACCATGTAAAGTGTGAGAATGTCAAAAATGGAGTACATGTGCTTTATTTTCTCTGCCTAATAAACCCCTCTCTTTATGTGACATGTACTGTTAATATTACCAATGTTTCATGTTAATGCCATGGTTTCAAGGTTTAGATCTAGAGGGAGTGATGTCTGTGTGAAACCAGGCATCCTTAATGTCCACAATTTCACAGTAAAAGACCACAGAGTTAAGAAATCATCACACAGAGACATTTTCATATTTCTATTTTCATTTTTTTTTTGGTTTCATCCTTTGCACAAAGTTTAGCATTGTGCATTGTGACTTTCAGCAGTCACTAGCAGTTGATGATTATTCACTTCCCAAGGCAAAACCTCAGAAATGTAATTTGAAATGCCATCAACAGTGCAAATGAGACTGGCGCCAATGCACTTCTGTCAACACTATAGACAGTACTGAGTAAAGAAAATGCACCTGTCTATTATGTTTCTCAGTGGCCCAAGGTGTTAATGCATTAAGTGTAAAGAGACAGCAGAGTAATGCTGAATTCCAATCCAGACTACACATAGCTTAACTGAAGGGGTCGGTATGAGATTTGTCACTTACATTTTATTATAGGGTGAACAACCCAACTCTATGTAACAAATGCTAAATACAATACTTACACTTTTTATCAATTTCTGTAAAGTATAACACTTCATATTTAATTGAAATTACGGTTTAATATGTACAACACAAAAATACTAAGCAGTGATTGCAAAACGACAGCTGTTATGTAATTTGTGGTTCAATATGTTAAAGCACTAACATAAGTATAACAATGGCAATAATGCAGAGTTTGACTCCTGCTTTTGATAATTTTAATGCACGATTCACAGTGACATAAATGTTTGCTGTTGGAAGCTGAACTATTCATAGCAGTAAAAACAAATGTTGAATTGCCCAAAAAATTCTGGAATTCCATCTCATCTCTCCTGAACCCTGGAAAAACAATCCTTGTCCACACCTTGACAAACCTCACAAAATAGCCTCTCTCTTTAACTCATTCTTTATAAATTCTATAGCCAACATCACTGCCAGTTTTCCTCATGACACACATAGCTTAACTGACACTGCTCCACAAAAAAACTTCCTCCTCTCACTCCATTTCTACAAGCACCTTTTCCGTACTTAAATCAACCCCCCACTGTACCCCTAATGTCACTATCATCCCCATTTCTACCAAAGCTACTAAAAGACTACTCCTTAAGCTCAAACCCTGCTCTAACACACCTGAGTATTTACCCCACAAGACTCCTAAAGATTGCTACTGAAGCTATTGCATTCCCAATAAGTATCCTACTTAATAGAGACATTCAAAATCTTATGTGCCTAAATTATGAAAGAAAGCCTACAGCAAAAACAAGGATATCTCCAACTTTTGCCCAATTGTGATTCTGTCCTCTATCTCTAAGATCTTGGAAAAGTGTATTCACAGTCAGTTAATGTCCTGCCTACTGAATAACCACCTCCTATCCTCCACAGCATGGTTTCAGACCTGGCTGCAGCACTACAGCTGCCCTTATTTCTTTTCAGGATACTGTTAACAGATTTTGTGATAATGGGAAAATAATATCTACCATATTCTTAGATCTATCAAAAGCATTTGATACTGTTTCCCACATTTTGCTACTATCACAACTCACTAACTTTGGATTTTCCCCCACCATCCTCACCTAGTTCTCTAGCTAACTCACAGGCAACATGCTGCCAAATGGCAAAAATCTATCTCTTCATATCTTAACACCTCTACTGGAGTTTCTCAAGGTTCTGTACTAGTTCCCCTCCTATTCAATATTTTCATTAACAATTTCTACACATCTATGACAAATGGAGCCCTTATTCAATATGCAGATGACTCAACCCTCTTCTGCTCAGCTGACTCTATCTCTGAACTCCATCTTAAAACCTAAGCAGCCTTCTCCACTGCCATGTCCTGGATGCTTAAAAAACACCTATCCCTTAACCCAAATAAATCCAAGATCGTGCTTTTTATATCTACTGCCAAAGTAAAGCTCTTATAGAAATTGTCAGCTGCACAAAACTTCTAGGAGTATACATAGAAAAACACCTAGCTTGTTCCATATTGGAAATACTTTATTGTACAGAGCATGACTAAATAATTATGATGGCAAACCTCAGATTAAAATACCACAACTTGCTCCAAAATGTCTCATAAACAACAATAATTATGTCTCTCTCCCGGTCTTCCTGCCTCTCTCTTTCTCTCTCTGTTCCCTCTCTTCTGTGTCATCAATCTTTGTACTCAGTATTTGCATAATGCCTGGCACTGAGCAGCAATTCCAGCTCACTGTAAATGTTAGTTCATGTCTTATGACAAAAGCTGGTGAGTTTTTTTTTTTTCCTTTGGCCACATTACTCTGGTGCTGTTGCCCTACTGTGCTAATCCTCAATGCGCTATGGAAAGACAAACTGATAGCAGTAAGAGGAGACAGTTATCATATTTTGAACAATGCATCAGTGATCCCGCCTACATTAACATACTTGGTCTCTTATGGGGTTCATAACCAGCACAAAAATGTTCATATCTCACCAGAAATAGCTGCAAGACATTTGCTACAATAGAGGATTTATTGGTCAGCAACCACATTACAGTAGGCATATCTTAAAACTATTGCTGTTATACACATAAGGTGACAGAATTAATTATTTTGTATTTCTATGCATTTTATGGAGTCTTTTAATTATGGCACCTACACATATATTATATATATCTCATGTGATGACTGTAGTACTCAGTGATGGCATACAAGCACACAATTGCATAAGGAGCAGCACAACATGCCCTTGTGTGATGCACTTTATCTTCCCTGAAACACACTGATGTGGTAATCTTTACAAATGTGGATTATTTCACATCTAAAGTCAGATTTCTTCTGTGGTGCTTGTGGTGGATGCAATGTTACTTTATGTGTGTGTGTGTGTGTGTGTGTGTGTGTGTGTGTGTGTGTGTGTGTGTGTGTGTGTGTGTGTGTGTGTATGTCTGCATGCTTGGTAGGAATGGCATCATACATGCATCTGATGTGCACATTTCCACTTAGGAGAAACATTTACACTGGGAGAGTGCTCCTCCATCAATTTCTTCCAGTTTTAGCCAGACCATCTTTTCTGCAACAGACTGATGAGGTCATCCTTTCAAATGTGCTCTATCTCACTGTTGCAATCCAACTGATCTTGTGTCACTTTCAGTTAACACTGTGTGCTCTGGATTGTGAAACTAGATATGAAGGTGGTTCAGATTCAACAGTGTGGAACTAGTATGAGTGTGTATCTCTAGTATTAGGTAGATTGGCTTCAACAACAGCTCTGATGTCATGCTTTCACTCAGGAGAAACATTTATGCTGAGAGAATGCTTCCCCCAGCAATTTCTTCAAGTTTTATCCAATACATCTTTACTCCAAGACTGATGAGGTCATTCTTTTATGTGCTCTATCACTCCATTATACACTGACTCTGGCTGTGAAGCTTGCTGTTGATACTTCGTTCTCTGTAACTTGATGAGTTTCAATATGCCATTCTGTAAGTATTCTGCATGTGTGTGCTCTACAGTCACAGGAATGAGTGTATTATGCAACACACGTGGTTGGGTACACTTACCGTCATGTAAATATTTTGACTCAAAGAAACAAATTACTTCACTCTTTCAATCAGTTTAATGCCACACATATGACTTTTAATACTAAGATAATGTCACACTTTCAAATACATGCTATATCACATTTCTAGTAAGACTTCTCCTGTGACATGCAGTCAATACAATACAATGTATCTTGTGTAGTTAGGTAAGTGCTCAACACACGCAGTGACTAAGTAGTACAAGTATGTGTGACTATAGTGCTAGTGATGAATGATATCCACCACAGTTGTAATGTCTAGAATTACAGTGGGAGAGGGATCCTCCATTGCTTTTAGTCCAAATAACTGATTTCCACCAGTGATGATGTCATGTCTTCAGATAGATTCTGTCTCACAACTGTGGAAAGACTTTGCCTTAACATGTGTGATTAATGCACAGTTCTATAGACTGTGGACTTATGTGAACAGTTGTTCAACTCCAGCAAAGGAGAACACATAATGTGAGTGTAGTGATGTGACACAGTGACACATAGAACACTGCAGCAACTTCTTTCCATCTATTTTAGCTCTAATTAAGCCCTTACAACACATTTGAATTTGATAACTATCAGATAGGTGTTCTGTGATGCTTGTGGTGAGAATTCTCCTGTTCCATATTCATTTAATACTGACTTCTATGGCATGTTACTTATACAACATACTTACCCAGATCGGTATTGTGTGAAATCTAGGAATGTATACATGCAAAACAATATGGACAGACAAGAGTGACGTACCTAACAAACAGTGATATGGTTAAATTGTACTTGTGTGAACAGTAACATTGCTACATCCTTTTGATTGCTCAGAATAATGTGCGTTGGATAAATGACCATCAAAAGCCTTTCTTAGTTCACAACTTGGTATGTTCTTTGCAACACCCACCATTACTATCTCCTGTGGCAGATGCAGTTGCTACACTCTTTTGAGTGTGTAGCATTACAGGCATGGGTTTAAACCTGGTAAGGTCTGTCTTTTCAGTCAGACAATTGTAGCAGAGATATGACACAGTAAGAAGGCCACTTGTTTTAGGTCTCAGACAACATGTTAGGAGAGTCATAACCATTGCAATATGATACAGATGTAATTCCTTCAAGTGTTTTCTTCATGACGCATCAGATATGCTTTTTTCTGTAACATCAATGGTTGATATACCTCACTCTGAGTTCTGTTCGAGTCTGGGAAGATGTAACTGCTGAACAAGAAAAAGCCAAACCAGCAACGTTGAAGGATAAAATCTTTAATAGCACTTCCAAACACAAAGCTTTTGGGTATAACACACTTCCTCAGTGTGTTTTCACAATAAGGCTTTAAAGGAAATCTGGCCTTATTCATCATTTCTTGATGTGTGCTATGCTGCAAAATCATCACAAAGGGTGAGTGGGCATGTGTTATGAATCTTTCTTGTGGGGCCTGTATTATGATATTTTCTTGTGGTTTTGTGTTGGGTAGTTGATGTTATTGTAGTTCGCGCTGCACTTCCTTATGAGCATGCCCAGTATAGTGATGTTCTAGATTTGTGCTGTTTCGCAAAAAGAGCCTTAAGCACTCTTTGTGCTGAGATAGTTCTTGTCATTTATTCTTCTTTGTCAAAAAGCAACAGAATTAGTGGCTGGAATGACGGGTTTTCCAATGTCTGCGTGATTGAGTTATTGACCTAGATGCAGAGGATAACAACTTTTGCCACAAGCCATTGTACAGCTTGTGTATGTGCAATGTAAATCTTCAACAGGTCACTTAGTAATACATGTTAGTGTTTCACCTGGATGTGATTTATGTTACCTTAGTATCATACAGGTATTATTCGTGTTTAACAAGGCTCACTTCAGGGCTAAATTTCAGGTACAACATGATGCTAGGCTGCATTTACGTGTACTTTAATATTATTTTTTATTTCAACAGGTATTGTGTGGCAGTTGCAGCAGGAAGGACAACTGTTATATGATTGAGTACATTCCCACCAATGCATCATATTCAATTAACTTTGCCCTGATATTTGATAATTTCCCTTGTAGCTGACGTTATTATACCATAATGCTGGCATGTCATTTTGTTTGCCCTTAGTCTTGTCTGGGCTACCTATCCATTTGGTTTATTCACATGCATGCATCCTATGCATAGAGATATAAATAATGACATCCCTACACACACACAACCCAGTTGTCAAGGGACTGAATACACATGAGTTTTACCTTACTTTATGTGCATGTTAGCCACATCACCTTACCCCTCATTTTGCAAGCATGTGTGCATCTCACATCTGCTATAGCTGGATGACTATAAGTATGTATAGCAGAACATTATTCTGCTGATATGCTGGTCAAACTTGACAGTTCTGCATAAGTGCCATATCTTCTGGGTTGCATTATATACATAAATGCATGTATGAACAGTCACACTTTCTACCATTCAAAATGCAGGTGCTTAACAAATGTTTTTTTTTCCTGAATTAGTACTCTTATTGGAATGATTGCACAGGTGTCCATGATTCTTCTCAGTACTTCCACATTGTCACAGGTGTGTACATTGCCATTCTGATTTCATTACTGTTTCCTTCATACACATGACGCACTGAAAGGTTTACAGTTCTTTAACGTGGATGAATGTTCTAACGTCAATCATGTGGATGTAAATTATTTCCTTTAATCACTCACACAGTATATATTACAATGGTAGAGTAAAATAGGTGAGAACAGGTATTCTCATGTGAGTACAATATTTTTCTGAGCATGTCTCAGGAAATGTATAGTTTAAAAAATGTCTTCATATTTAATTGTCAGCACTTGAAATGTTGCGTGCAAAAAAGACAAATAAAAAAAATTACTGAAAACCCAGGAAAAGAGCAACTATTGACGATTGCTCTTCTCTTTTAAACTTCTTTTTTGCAGGGGCACAAGCTCCACTGTAACACCTGATATGAGTTACAAGCTCCCAGATCCCCTAATCACCATACCTCACAGAAAAAAGAATTATTCCAAGAAATGGCCACCTCATACTTGGTATATATATAAGTCCTTTTTCGGTCATTTAGTATCTCTGTTTCAGGACTCACTCTAGTAAGTTCCAACACTTCAAATAGTTACAGTGGAAAACATACAGTGTATTTTATAACTGTATAAACTATTGCATAGTTTATAGTAATACACAACATAGGCTTTGCTAAGACAGTTTTAGCTTTGCAAGAGCCAAGTGTCAAATAATGACAATAAAAGCCCCTTTCTGTAGTGCATGGGGCAACAGCTTTAGTGTTGAGTGCAACTGTTGTACATGATAGGTGGGTGGTGGAGAAAACAGCATAGTGTTTGTTAAAGTATAACTTTCTGGATACACAACTGGTATGCACTACCTGCAGTATATGTAAATGTGTCCCTAAGTGGGCAGGATTACTTCTACATTTATTAGTATTTTTAATTATATCATTTCTGCATTAATCTACGTACGTATAACTGCATGCTCCATGTTAAGGTCCCCCGCCTCTTAATAATGTGCTTCAAGTTGCCATTGTCTTATATTGTATTTTCCCTGCAGGCTTGCTTTATGGGGTTGAGTGTATTTACAATGTTTTATCTATATTGTATGCCCAGGCCTCTGTGCACCTCAGTGTGGCCACCAGCAGGTGTTCCAGCCATGAACTGGTGCTGTTGAATATATAATTTTGATTAGACCCTTGCATATTCAAAGGGTACTGCTGCTCATTGTATTAATGTGAAAGAAATGTGTAGGCTTAGCGTGATGTGTTACAAGCATGTTAATGAATCCCCAGCACAATTTTGGCATCTGACTTAAATCATTGCCTCCTAAGTGGATCACCAATTGCTTTTGGTAGGCTTATATGATGGATAACCCCACTGAACTTGGAAACCAGTCATACCTAAAGAAGGCCTGAAAAACCTTTCCTTATGACCTCACAATTAGCAGGATCAAGGCCTAAAGTTGTTCCATTCAGATATGCAGCTGGTCTCACAGCTGCTTGTGCATTGAAAATGTGCTCCCCATTTATGATGTAAGTGTAACCTATAAAGAAAACATTGTTACCATTAGCAATGAGAGGAACTGTGAGTGCAAATTCATAACATAAGTTAAAAAAGCTGAAGAAGACCAGCACCCTATCCTGTTTATAACTTCTGTCAATGATACTCTCTAGACAGGTTTATAGGTTCATAGGTGTGTACTAGGCTAATGGTCCCAGGGTCTTTAAAAGCCTAGCCATAGGACTACCCTGGCATCATGCCACCCAACCTTAGTTCCCAGTGCCTCTGTTGAGTATAGCCACTGGAGTTACCTCCAGGGTGAATTTTATATTTCCCATCGACTCATCGAGATTTCTCTTGAAGAGGGTCAGTGAGGTGCTCTGCTTGACATGCATGGGAAGTCTATTCCATAGCATGGGCAGTCTCTGGGTTATGAACTGTCCCTCCAGTACGTTCTTTTGATTGTGGTAATGAGGTTAAGGTCTCTGGAGTGTGTGGTTGTAGGACTGGGATTTCTTTAGATGTAGCATTTCTAACAGAGCTGGGTCAGACATGGCTTTGTAAGTCAAGCAGAGATCACATCTAAGTAGGTGATATGAGACAGGGAATAGTTGGAGTTTTTTGTGTCTGTCTATATAGGACAAGTGTTTAAGGCCAAGGATACTCTTTGTGAGGTACTTTTGCAGCTTCTCCAGTTGTTGCAGGTGTCTAGTGAGGTACATGCCAAATGGAGCTTAAGGCCATGGTTCTGAAACCAGTCGTTGGTCTCAGTGAGGCCATTCTGTAGGATGTCAATATCACTTGGGGGGTTAATAATAGCTCCCAATGTGCAGTCATCTGTGAACTTTGTCAGCCAGAGTCTCTTCCTGTTGGCCTGGACTTCAGAGAAGTAGATACCAAACAGGAGAGGACCCGGGACCGGGAGACGGAAGAGAATGTTTCTCCAGTTTGGAATAAATGAGAGAAATAATTTGTACTAAGTAGCTTCTGGGTTACCAATTATTTGCGTAGTAGGCAATCCAAATCTTTTAGGGTAATTGCTTATCCCTCTGAAAGTTTAAGTACTGACTCCTCTGCAGTTACACTGCTACATAATCTTTGGGGAATTGTTACTTACTGCACAGCCCAGGACTATCTGCTGATCCTCCCCAAGATGGTCAGTCTTGGACCTCTCAATCTTGATGAAATCCTGATTTACTAAGTTATCCCCTTCAAGATACATACAGCAAGAGCTCACTGACCCAAAATGCTCTTCAATAAAGGTAACAGATCAACACAGTCCACAAGATATAACTGTGGTAGTTCCCACAGTAGTAAATGCACTCCCTTAATAATGGTGACTAACAAGCTCTTTCCAATGGACCTCCTGGATTTTCTGGATAAACATTTACCTTTTTCCAACCTTTTAGTAACCTGGAATTGATCCAGGACTTTGAGAAGTTGAACCAACCTGCCACATCTGCCATTAGACCAAGGGCCACTAACTGCATCCGCAATGGTTTTGGCAACCTCATTGTGAATGCACATTGGAAACTAGGTACTGGCTAACTAAAGAAGGGAAACACCTTTCACTACATGGTAAAGTTTTATAAAAATTCTAGAATGTTAAAGACTGCAGTGCCATAAGATCATTTGGTACTGTCAGCCCAGAACTGAAAACCAAGAACTACACCACATTTTGTCAATCAGCCATATGTGGGGTGGGATGCTGGAGGGATTCTCCTGCACCTCTGTAGCTACTTTCTGGTTGTGAAATATGTCTTGCCATACCACTGTAGCCACCAAAATAGGTATGAGTTTCAATAGGAAGATATAACAATGTAATGTTTTTCTTAAACTCAGCCAAGATGTCAGACAAGGAGGTGAAAACCATCACCCTTGCAAAAAGCATCTGTCCCTAGACTCCCTGCAGCATTGGTAAACAAGTGTAGAATCTGTGATAAGGTTCAATCACACTGTCAAAATGAAATTCCATTGTACTCTGCCAGAAAATATCATCACCTGCACATGTTTTGTTTCAAACTGGATGTAATCATCTCTCTGTGATGCTTCTGTCAGCCACCTTTAAACATGTTAGCCAGGAAACAGATTAAGGCTCTCCTTAGGGTCAAAGCCCCACAGATGAAGAAAAGAAGACCCAAGAACCTCATGACCTCCCTCACTTTGACTCTATTGATGGACAATAATTGCTCTATACCCTCCTTAAAACTACTTAGCCTGTTTGGTGAAAGAAAAAAGACAGAATAAACTACATTGATTTCTATACCCAAGAATACTGACTTTACCCGAACCTCTATTTTTTTTTCCTCAGTGAGTGGAACCCTTAACTCATGACACAGCTGGATAAAATGTGCTATATCCTATCAATGACCCTAGTCTCCACCACCAGGAAGTTGTCAAGGCAGCAGACTGCAGCCTGGTGCTGAGTCGTCTGCCACCAGAACCAATGAAGGGCCATGTCAAAGTTTTCAAATGTGGCATATGCCATGACAGAGTCCATGGGCATGGTCATATCAAATAAACTTACTTTAAAAGAACATGCCTAAAAGAGGCCCATCTTCCTATCAAATCTGAAGCAGATTTAAAAAGGCTTCAGTATCTAACTTCACCAGCCAGGGTCTGGGAGTTTCTTGATGATCATGATGGTTCATCTAAGGCTGCATATTGATCTTTAACCTCTTCTTTCATGATGTTGTCATTGATTGATGACTCTTACTGATAGGATAAGGGATGAATGAGTCAATACTCATATTCTTTCTTCCTGGGTGCCAGACCCAAAGGTGAGACTGTGAACAAGTCAAAAGGAGCATGACAAATAGCCCTGCTACTTTACCTGCAGCAATCTATTTGCCAAGTAGCCTTCTCAAAAATGCTTTCTTTCTTTCTGCAGCACTGACCACAAGTTTGTATACATATTGCCAAGGGGCGATATCTGACTTATGAGAAAATAAAATAAAGGAAAAAGCATTTAAAGTGTGTTGTTTTGCCTGAACATCCTGGTAGGACTGTAACAATTGCACCAACACATACATTTTAATAGCAACATGCATGAAAATATCTGTGTTGAAAACCTCAAAATGAGTTTACTCCCAGGGTATAGGCAGCCACCTCAAATCAGTTATATTGGCTCCCTGAGTGGAATATTGGTACGCCTTGGCCATGCATTCTTCCAATGGGTGCCACTTGGCACACTAAGAGCACTTAGGCAGAATGCAGTAGGCTACCCAGTAGTGCATACCCTTGTTGATGGCCATACAACCCTTCAACTTATTACTGTCCTTTGGGCCATGAACTTATGTTTGTATATTGTTACAACCAGTCACATGTTCACAAGCATTTCTTCTCATCTTAATGGCTTGTTTGGGACTTTTATCTTTCAGAGTTTCTGGTTGCACCAGAGTTATGCACGTCCACTTCTGAAATAGTCAGCTTCTCAAATGGTAAGGAAATAAGTCAGCAGAAATAAGACCGGGCTTGAATCTTTCTCTTTGTCAGCCATAAAATGTATACTCCCACCATTCAATTGTCCTAATTATGAGCCCTGAATTTACTTGCTTGTTTGCTTCTTGTCAGCACCAGCCAAAGCTGACCCTAGGTCTTTAGCCCTCATCCTCCCTCTAATCTATAATCTGCAGAATGCCTTCCACATTATCTAAATCAAAAATGTTCACATAGTCACCTCTAAGAATTCTGTCTTTAATTGCAGCAGGGATGTGCACTGCAATGGCTGTGCTGGGGGCCCAATCACTGAAGCAAAACTGGCATCTGCAGCACTTTCTGCTGTGGGCGGGGGGGGGGGGGGGGTTCCACATGCCCTGATTTTTGTTGCTGTTGAATGCATATGGGAGCATGTAGAAAAGGCATCCCCATAGCCTCAGATGTGCCTGGTACTTCCTCCACAGGAGTGTCACTCATTGCTTGCTGTCAGATACTTAGACCTTTACTTATGAACAAATCAAAACAGCCTGGCCCACCCTTCCTTTGATAATGCATCTGAAAATCAGTCAAATAGTACTCCACTGAATGGCCCTTCAATACCTACTGGAGCAGAATCATTACCTGGCTGTGTCTGGATGGGTTGCTTAAGAATTGAAGTCACAACAAGAGGATCTTCTGCCAAATGATCCTTGACACCCTTATGTGTCCTCTTTCTGAGTCACTTTGCTGATGGGCCAGACTCATTGGCTGCCTCCTGGTCACTTGCCCTGGGTCTCTCTCTCCCTGTGGGTGCCATGCTTTCTGGTTGATGTTCTTTTTCTATGACTTCTTCAAAAAAAATGCTCTGGTCTTAGAAATTATATTTTCCCATTTGATCTGCTGATCTTCCATTAATTTCATGTCTTCTTACGAAAAAAAAAATGGAACACTTAATAACAGCTTACTGAAGAGATCAGGTGTGAGGCTGCATTTGTTTGTACATATAAACTTTATTTGAATAGTTAATGTAATTCAGTAGTACTTACCTAGATTTGTTTGTGTTTGTGTCTTTTGGCTTTTCCTGGTTAGGGGTCGCCACAGCGGAACTCTAGTCTGCTAATGATTGGTAGTTGATTTTTACGCACCGGGTTACCAGCCCTGACGCACAGCCTTCAACGAATGCACGCCCCATTCATGCATGCCTCCACACAGAAGATGCTCTAGCTGAGAATCGAGTGGGACAACGTCTTGCTATGAACATTCTCCCAGCAGGACCTCCAGCAAAGTCTCTCACTTTGTCAATTCATCCCTCTGGTCAACCATGTCCCTCTGAAACAAAGATAAAAGCCCTGCCACATGCTTCACCATGGCCTGATTGATAAGACACCAAGACCTCATAACAAGCCAGACCAGTAATCAGTGTCCCTGTTTCTCTGCCAGACAGCATCAGTTATCATCCTTGCCATTATGGCAATTGGCAATGCCTATCAAGCATACCTCTCAAATGTTCAGGTCTTGCAAAATGCCCAGATTATACACACACACACACACACACACACACACACATATATATATATATATATATATATATATATATATATATGTACATATAAAACATGGATCTACTACAAGTGTTACCATGATATATGCTAGTTGCTTGTGAAACACTTGCTGCCACTTGCTTGAACAGACAAATTATCAAACTCTTACTAACTCGATCTCCTGTAACTACTTTGCTCCTATAGCCCTATATGAAGTTTTAAGACTTTGAATGTTCTAAACGGAGATCTCCATACAGCGCAGAATGGGAATATTCCCTTTTCCTCACTGTAGTGCAATCTTGGAGTTGGTATATTTAAGTAGCGAGGGGTGTGGGGGTGCAGGGGTGCTTGACTCCCTGTGGAAATGTCCAGGATTTTCTTTTTTTTTGTTTTTTTTTTAGGTGTTCAAAGTCTTAAAACGTTAATCGTATGGTGTTGGCCATATGAAATTCAAAGTTCTAAGACTTCGATCATCTAAATGGGACCCATATATATATATATATATATATATATATATATATATATGTGTGTGTGTGTGTGTGTGTGTGTGTGTGTGTGTGTGTGTGTGTCTATGTATATATATATATATATATATATATATATATATATATATATATATATATACAGAGAGAGACAAATTATATATATATATATATATATATATATATATATATATATATATACACACATACAGAGAGATAGTTAAACAGATATGCATATCTGTGTATTTTTTAATATTATTTTTTTTTTTACTGTCCTCATAACCTCAGAGGTGTCCCATCACACTATTGATGATTGAGGTCAGTAATTTGCGACAAACATCTAAGTCCCAGAATTATAAATACTATGTCCATGACCATGGCCAAGCCAACTCTATTGACACTGAGTAAGAAAGTAGCAGCAATATTAATTGTGTATGCATGCAGCCAGGCTAGTGTGCATGATGAGCCTTTCACTGTGGACACAGCACAGACGTGACAGACCTGCTGCTAGATTGTGGTAAACCAGCTCATGGCCACATTGAATTTCAAGCAGCTGAGGTAAACAATGATGGTGCACATAAATCTCCAGCTGTTGATGTGAGTATGAGCACACAATTGTATAATAGTAAAGTAATCAATGGCCATATAAAAAAAATAAATAAATATATATATATATATATATATATATATATATATATATATATATATATGTGTGTGTGTGTGTGTGTGTGTGTGTACATAAATAGAGAGAGAGGAAAGTGCAATGGAAGTCAAAGTACCACTGATGGCTGAGGGTTGAGTAGAGGTTAGACTACAGTAACAGGTAAAAATTAAGTCCTAAGTGAGTTGCAGAACAAAACAATTGTTAAAAAAGCAGACCAAAGAAAGTGCTATGACAATATGTGAGTTTTTAAGAATGTGAAACCTATACAGGAGAGGTGGAATAAAATAAAGTAACATGATGTGCCAACCTGCACCAGTCCTAATGACATCAGAATATTAGCAGTAGACACATTCTATACTATTGAAGGTCATTAAATTAAGGAATATATGTGGCACAATAATCTAGAAATAAGGTAGGTTAAAAAGTGTCAATTTCCCCTGCCTAATTTACACATTGATGACAGGAATATTTTATTTTAAAGGAATTTTACACATGACAGCAAGAAAAGACACATACACATAAATAGAAGTGAACAACCACCTTTGGCAATGATATTCTGTACACCAGGGTATTAACATGGTATGCCATGAAAGCACTCAGTCAAAAGGTGGGCGAAAAACAAAATTCAGGAAAATGGAATGCATGATAGCAAGATAGCAAATGTTCACCTAAATGGGTTTGAATTTGGTAATAATCCTCTTTAGCACAGCATATAATTAAGTAAAGTCACAGAAAATGTTTTTTTTTTCTGAAGGGGCCTGCAAATGCACATTTCAGCAAGTATTACAACAGTGTTGATATCTGAAAACTGAATATTGGAAAACAGCATACCAGCCGTAAGGCTTTTCAAATTATTCTTTCAGTGCATTGACAATGTACACATCACTGCACAAGTATACTGAACCATGGAAGCTATCACATTCACATATCATGTTATCATTCATCATATTTTATGGTATGTTATTACCACATGATACAGACTGCTTAGTATTTACTACAATTTAGGCCTATATGGATTTGAATCCTTGCCTGCTTCACTGATATTTACTAGAGTGGTGCATTATCAAGTGAAGCCACAAAAGAATGCATATTGAAGGGAGTCAAAAAACATACATTTTAAGGGAATGATAAAACACTATAGTAGACTGAAAAAATTAAGATCAATAAACCACATACAGCAGTCAGGGGATCAACATCTTCCTCCTGTGGAATGAGCAATGTACAAATCAATGTCGAACTGTTTCATGCATGTGCTATTTTTAGTCCTATTTCATACATGCACTGTAAGTGATTTTTACTCAGTATGGATAGTGTTGGTGTCACGAGGTAGACCTTCAGGGAAATTACCCCTACCTGCCTGATATTCTTCATACCAGTGCATTATCAAGTGAAGCTAGTAAAGAGCTTATATTGAAGGTGTCAGAAATCACACATTTTTTTATTTCTTTTTTCTCCCCTTTTGTTACTCTAACAGCTGTCCCAGTGTCCCACATCCCTCACTGGGCCTACCATCTCTCCAATCAACAACTTGTCCAATACACAAATTTGAGCCAGGGCCAGCAAATATCCTAAGGTCATCTGGGGTAGTCATTGCTCTCCATCTTCAAGCTGGGTTTCTTTTTGCACTATTTGAGAAACCGCTGTTTCTCCCTCCCCCCTTCCATGTGGACCTCATACTTACATCCAGGAGGTGAGGATACAATAGAGATGTATGGCATATTGCCCTACCTGTGTGGCAGCTCAGCCATGTGTTCATCTTTTCCTCTCCTCTGCTTTGGACCACACTTCCCAGTAGAGCTGTGTCCACCAGGGATTATTGCAGGGACACCCACAGGACTGCCACCCTCCCAAGGATGTTGACACCTATCCATCCCTACCACTCTGTCAGTCACCAGAGCCACTAATAAAAATGGGTTGTCTAAGATATAGACAACACTTTATTCCTCTACACCACTAGAGTGACAGAAAATACACATTTCATGTAAATGCTAGAAAAGTATAGAAGAGTGAATAATGAGTATTAGCAGACACCATATGGTCATCAGAGCATCAAAACTTTCCCAATAGTGCATTGACAATGTACACATCACTTCATGACTACAATGAACCATGGATGCTGCTAAAGTGAAACTGTTAGCTTGACCTTCTGTCATATTCTGGTACTGTGTATCAGCAGTCAGCTAAGTTGCATGACAGATGCTAAGGTCTTAGTGCATTCAAAGGATTGTGTTCTATTTTTACCATATGGCAAGATGTGTCATTTCACTGTGTGTACATAAGGACAGTGAAGTTGCTCTCTGTTAGCAGTCACACCAAGTATGGCAACAGACATTTGATTTTGATATATAAGCCATTTTTGGGCATGTATATACCATTTTCATCAATTTTTGTGATCGTTAAAAGTTAGAAATGGGTCTAGGAGAGAGATGAAAAGGGGAACCAAGTGGAGGGACAGACACAAATATGAGCAAATAAGGAATGATCAGGATGGTGGTGGGACAGGAGCATATCTCTTAGGTCAGTAATCCAGTGAATTACAACTACATTGTTAATTATTTACTGACTAAAATACTCAGTTATTTGTCAGAGAACTAGACTGTTTATGATGAGTTCATGGAGCCAATCATGTGTACATTAATTAACCTTCTGTGAAGTTGAGAGGTAAGGGTGGGAGTTTTATTTTTCTTTTTGAGAAGGGTAAGTTGGGACAGAGTCAGGGAAGTAAGAGGTGGGTAAGAGGGGGATGGTAGGTTGCAAAGGAAGATATGTATGACTGATAGGCAGGAGAGTGTCTCAATGAGGGATGGGGAACACAATGAAGGAAACATCAGACAAGATAATGGTAAAGAGAAAATGTATAACACACGGGTGGTTATAGACACAAAAGCAAGGGAATACTGGGTTTGGGGATAGGATTGGGCTTTGGAGATGCAGTCTCTGCCACTTTCTACACAGTATGAACTTACTCTTCACCAGCAGACCTGGCAACACTGAGTCTTGCTTCAGGACCTGGAAGGAACACTGGGAATGGACATGACTCGATGACTCACCAGTACATGGTCTCAATACAGCCTATGTAGGCATTGAACCTCCTGTCCAGTACCTCCTTCAAAGTTCTGCTAGCTCCTGATGGATGACAAAAATGTCACTTTAACTTGCAGTGCTACTTGTGGGTATCACTGTACCACCATCTGGTGCAGGGCTATTAGGAGGTGTGAAGGCAACTCTGGCAGGCTGGGACCAAAACATTCTAGGTGCCTCTGGTAGTGGTGCTGCGGCTGCTGACACCTGTTGGGGGAAAGACTAAAGACTGGGCATGCCATTGTGGTTGGTACAGATGTCCGTGCTACTGCATATAATAGTAACAGAAATGAAGAGGAAAAAACAAGATAGGGTGAAAGAGAGTAGGAGTAAAGACATACAAAAATGCATTTGTAATTATATCTTTATAATTATAAAATACAGTGAAGGATTTTTTTTTTTATTAATAGGATCAACACAAGTATTTTAACAAATGTTATTAGTCTAACTGCTTTGACAGTTAAAATTGGGCCATGAAAACAGCAATTTATTTATTTATATTTTGTTGGGGGTTGGCTTGAACTCACTGATATACTAACAATCTCAGTGCACATAGACTTAACATGAAGAGCCACAATGCGAAGATGGCATGCAGGATCAAAATTCAAACTTTGCACAGGCCTACCAGTTCCAGTAAGGAATACCAATACTGACAAGTTGTCCTGGTCTATGAATGTAATTTACTCTTTTTTTACTTGATACCTGTCACATGATCTGTTGAGGGCCTGGAGTTATAACAAGATCTTAATGACATATTTGATGGTGGCAGGCATTGGAAGGATATGTATTTAGCTAAAACATATTATACTTACTGTATCAAGGTGGTGATTGTGCAATAACTTTAGCCAAGGAGGTCTGGGTTTTGGTTACTTAAGCCACTATAGTGACAACAGTACAAATCTCCTGTGCATGGGATGCCAGTAGCATGGTTGACAGCTTTAGTCAAACTATTTCAGGCATCAGGCCTTATACTGTTACTCTGTATAGCCTGTCTGCTGGAACCGCGAATTGTACTGCTTATGGATGATGCCCAGAAAAATCTTAGATGACTCCTCCTCACACCAATTTTGTGGTCTAAAAGAAGCACCCTCAACTTCTACAGCCATAGCTGTCTCACTGTCAAAGATCTGAAGACAAATGGCATGGAACTGGTGCCTAAATGACTTCTCATGTGTTTCATCCTTTGCACAGCAATGGACACCACACTTGCACAACGGATGGAAAAATAATGAAATCTGGGTGCTATATTATGGTTCCACGGCCACTTTAAGTTATGAAACATGGCAGTCCATCCCTGAGTTTGCTCCTGATAATAAATGAACAACAGTGACTCCATCACCAGGTGGTTAAAGATCACGTGACTGCCTGTACATTATGGTACACCATCTGCCATAATTTTGAACAAATGGACAACATGTGGAAAACTTACTAACAGCTTATCAATACATTTTATATTTAAGATCACTGCAAGGTTAACATGCCATGGTACATTTATAACAAGTTATTTTGATGAATTCATATTGTTCAATGCAGTTTACCATGGATATCATATAAAAAAGTGCTAAGATTTGAATTTGTGTTAGCCCCCCCCCCCTTCAATGTGAAAATGCAAGGAATATAGCTCTTTAAAACATAAATTGAGCAGCATTACTCATAATGAGGTACAGTGGAAAGGTATTAACATGAAAATTTACCAATCTCTGTTACCTGGGCTTGCTACACATGTACAGAGTTCACAACAGGTGCTCAGGTGTCTGCTTGTATCATGTAAAACTCAACACAGTGTTTATTGGATTTATATTGGATCATGCAAATTGAGTGATATGGAAACAATATTGAGATGGCACACTAATCATCAAACTTATTGCATCCAGAGGGGGTAGTCTACATGATAAAATGGCGACTGAAGCCACAGCTAACCATCACAATATAAGATGGACTTTTATTGGAATATATGGTGTCCTTCTTGAAGTACCTGTTGCTACACAATGTCACTATGTGTTTTCATTAAGGTATGCTGTGAATTTTAGAGCTATTATGTGCTCAAGCAACAAGTTTATGTCTGTTATTTACTGTACAGCCTAGAACTGGGGTTTAGTTTTTCTCAGTGTAGCTACATATATTGATCTATGCTTTGTGATGGGGTACATTGCAAGGATACTAGCTGTAGATGAATGCAGTGATATTACCATGGGGTACATTGACATTAAAACTGTGTGATACAACATTGCAATGTTGTATATCTTACACATATGTGATTACAGTTTTAAGACATTTCTATCAAGACTGTAGCCAGTAATCATTGTGTTTGTTATGTTTTGTGCATTTTAGCTTGCAGTCATATGATGATATTTTTGTGGTGGGGGAAAGGGGATTGTGCTTAGGATACAAATAATGCTGACATTGAGGTAGATGGTTTTGTTGATACATGAATTGTAGTGTCAAGCCTTATTAATCTGTAGCAGCAGGACAACTATCATAGCATGGCTGCTGGGATTTGTAGCAACCATGTGAGGCCACGGTTGTTAATTCCAGTATGTTTTCCATGCCAACAGAGATATTCTGAAGAAACTGGAACAGAAATCCACATCAACCTGGAAGTCTAAATTTACTAAGGCAGAGGTGGTATTAGAGACCCTCCATCTCCATGGTAGTCAGCAATTAGTTTCCATTACTGCTAACTAGTGTATGTGTGAAGTTGTCACTATTTGTGAATGCCCTGGGTGATCAGGATTTAAACTGTGACATGGTCCACATCAGAGCTAACTATATGTACAATGCTGCCACCTACAGACCATAGGCTGTGTCACTGGAACAGAGTGCAGTAGGCAGTGGGCCTTCTACATAGTCACCACTTACAGAGATGAAGGAGTTATTGGCCTCCCTAACAGTGGTGCCACCTCCACAGAGTTACATATTTAGGTGCTGGATGTTGTGGAAAAGATGGGTAAGCCTGAGAAAATTTCCACTGATGATGCTCCAGATAATTAGGCCTATTATCACTATCTGGACATAGTCTTACCTGTTCGCTATATTATAGCATATAAAATATCTGACTGACTTGTGTATTGTAGATACATCCTCCATTCAGGTGCAGCGTCCATCTGCATAAAGTATGGGCATAGTCATACTCAAGTATCATATATGTTTTTAGTTGTCATGGTATTAAATGCATGAACCATTTAGTGTTGTGTCATACTTACACTGGATACATTTTCTTTTGGTGTGTTCACAGCTGTAACTTTGACTGGTGCCAACACTGTGGCACTAACACATCTAATGTTGTAGCATCATTAGTCTCTAAGGATGATGATGATGATGATGATGGCAGAGACAAGTATGTTTGTTGGACATAGGAAACGTGATCCCCACATCCCTTCCTCAGATAATGAACCCAGTCTCTATGCCTGTACATACCCAGAACACTCTGCCATCTGAGAGTGGACAAGTTGATGGTAACAGAGTGAATTAGGTTAGTGCATTGGTTTCCAGAAGAGATGATATCTGAATCTATCAATAGCAGTCTTGGGGAGGAAGGGACACACAGGGGAGAGGGTTGGTATTGGTGGTGAAGTTAACACCCACCCTTTAATGCTGAAGTGTTAGTAGTAAAGATTCTTTGAATGACTCTAAAACTTAAATCATGTAGAATTTTCCTCACTAATATGTTTATAAAGGGTATTTGTGCTCATCTTCTGTCTTATGTCTGACAGATGTTCATATATCCTGTCATTTAACCTTCTATTTCTTTTCCCAACATAAAAATAATTGCATTTATTAAGAGTAGCTAAGTAAATAATGTTTTCTGCATTACAAGTTGCAAAGCATAAAAACTCAAACCTTTTTTCTGTTACTGGGTGAATAAATACGTTGTCCTTACATATGGCCTTACAAAAAATGCAGTTGTAGCATTGAACTCTTATTTTAGAAATTATAATATAAGCATTCACACACACACACACACACACACACACACACACACACATATATATATATATATATATGTATATATATATATATATATATATATATATATATATATTTTTTTTTTTTTGACCAAATTCTATATAATGTAGCCATCATTTAAAATTTCCTTATGACAGGTTTTAAATTCCAGATTCTGTTTTGCATAGACATGGGTGATCTTGAAGGAGACATCCCAAATATTTTGGAGAAATATGAGCTCATGTGGCAATTAAAGCTGAACTCTTTTAGGAAGCCTGGACTAAACTACTACTGTTCAATTAAAATTGCTCTGGAACTTAGAAAATTGCCACATTGTTTACATGACTAATTTTATTTTATATTATTCTACCATTTGATTTTACAGCAGAAACAGCGAAAGCAAGATCTACTCCATTGCTTTTTAGAAAGTGTCTTGCTATGTTAAAGGAGTTTAACATAGCGAGACAGCTTTAAAAAAAGCAAAGGAGAAAGTTCCTTTGCTTTTTTTAAAGCTGCCTCGCTATGTTAAACTCGTTTAACATAGCGATACACTTTCTAAAAAGCAACGGAGATCTTGCTTTCACCGTTGCTTTAGAAAGTGTCTCACTATGGTAAAGGAGTTTAACATAGTGAGACAGCTTTAAAAAAAGCAACGGAGATCTTCCTTTTTCTTTTGCTTTTTTTAAAGCTGTCTCGCTATGTTAAACTCCTTTAACATAGCGAGACACTTTCTAAAAAGCAATGGAGATCTTGCTTTTTCCATTGCTGTAAGAAAAAAAAAAGACTTATATTAATGGAAAAAGTCAGAGCGACTGGACTTTTTTCCATTAGTATAAGTCTGATTTACAACGTGCATGCTGACCAATCAGCGTGTACGTTTTGGAATATTAATGGGGGGTCGTTGTATAATTATACAATTATATATATTTTTATAGAGTTTTTAGGGTTCTTGTACATAGACCTGAAGAAGTCTAGAAGGATGAAAGAGATCTTTGTTAACAATAGGGTATGAAAATAGAATCTGATTTTTACAACTGATTTTTTACATGCAAAGTGTATATGTCTATATTTATATATATTTTTTGATTGCCAAATGGACTAAGGTTGATATATTTCCAGCCATGTAGTATATTTTCTTGGATAAAATCACAGACTTAATAATCTACTTAATAATCTGGTTAAATAAGTGGTACCACATCATTATCAATTTTATTTAAAGTACATGAGGGTTATATTATTATGACAGTTACTGAGTAGGGCAGGACCAGCTTGAATGTCACACTGATGGGGGAAGGGATGTGAATTTAACATGTGTACCAATAACACTTTGTTTTACAGCACAGTACACCACTCCCTTGCCTGATAAAAAGTATATATATATTTACAAAGCATGTGAGGAAATTATTACTCTATTTTTGTTTTACTTGGATCGCTTGTCTGTGTACTTAATAAAGTATTTTCGACTGGAAACAGACTTCCTGCCTTGCTTGGATTACTTTTGAATACTTAGTAGTTCTGTACAATTATATAATTTTTATTATTTATTTTTTTACTTAAGACGAGTTTAAGTTTGCTACTTCTAATACTTTTTTCTGATCTGATTAATATACAGTGATTAACTAGAGATATATGGACTGAAAATCTTTCACACATCGAAGTTTTGTTTGTCATCTCAAATTTCTTTCTTTGTATCTTAAACACAAATGTTTGATGCATACCAAATAACTCATTAATCTCAGGCACTAAATTAATAATGGACACATGATTTTGTATAATATTTCTTACTTAATAGGGCCTTCTATTATATTTATTAATATATCTAATATTTTCCTTATGACATCATTTATCTGAATAAAATCTATTCACATTTAAATTAGAGAAGTAGTGTATACCTATTTTAACTATCTTCTCCTTATTATATGGTAATAAATTCAAATTCTAATTTCTCTGCTGAAAAGACAGCCATGTTGTCTAATACTTTCAAGAACACTGTATCATTCTTGTGTAGCCTGCTAGGATGCAGGAATGGACTCTTAAGCACACTATTATATGTATATCAGGGATGCATATTTCTAAAGTGCAAATTCTTTTGCCTGAGCTTCCTTATTAGAAATAAAGATATTAACTACACCTTCATTAACAGAGATAAGCAAATCTAAAAAAAGTCATAGTATAGGCTGAGAAATTTAATTTAAACTTTAAAAACTTAGTGGTATGTAAATTGGTCATAAATATAGCAAATCATCAGGTCCTGTCTATATTAGAAATATATCATCCACAAATGTTTGTAATAAGTAATATATTCACTGTAGGTGTTACATGAATGAACATCCATTTCTTCCCAATATGACAATGTTACATTACCAAATGTATTAGCTACAGATGTCTCCATGGCGACTCCTGATTTTTGATGGTAAAGTTTGTGATCTTACTGGAAAACATTGTTAGACAATATTAAATCTTATAGTAAACAGGCAGTTTCAATAAATCATGAACATGAACTAACCTGACATGAAGGCTCCTTACTGACTGAATTCCATCCTGCTTAGGTATGACCATAAACAAGGAATTAATATCTAAAGTAAGTAAAAATGTATTATATAAACCAATGAAGTTTGTCCGATTATAAAAAGTTCTTAAAAGTAATTTGCATCACTTATGTAACTGTTAACATCTAATAAACATGTTTTCAAAATAATTTCTAAATATAATGTTATAGGCTCAGTTACCCATGGATTTCTTAAAACAACTAGTTTCATTGTTGGTTTACACATATCTTTATGCATCTTTGGTGAACAATAAAGGATAGGTATCTTAGACGCAATCACATACATAAATTCATACATTTCAATAATTATTGCATTTTCTTTTTGTAAATCATATATAACATATTCTTAATTTAATAAATCAAACTATTTATCTGTATTTTATTAATTCTTATAAATGCATCCATGTCATTCAATAAACCATTCATAGTAAATCCATAATAACTATTAGCAATTCTGACTATAGCTCCCCCTTTATCTCCTTGATTAATAGGTTCATAGGTAGGTACGAGGCTATTGGCCCTAGGGCCTATACAAGCCTAGCCATAATGATTCCCTGGCTATTGCTTCCCACAAATATTTATTTTCCTGGTTCCCTGTCTAGCAGGACCACTGATCACGATCCTCGGGGTGAATTTCCTATCTCCCATCCAATCGTCAAAGTTCCTCTTGAAGACAGCCATTGAGGTGCTCTGCCTGGCATGTGTGGGCAGTCTATTCCAGAGTATGGGGAGTCTCTGGGTCAGGAACTTAGCCCTCCAGCATGTTCTCTTTATCACGATGATAAGGTTAAGATCCCTGGCGCGTGTGGCTCGGAGGGATTGGAATTTCTTTAAGTGTAGCATGTCCAACAACTCTGGGTTTGACATGGCCTTGTATGTTAGGCAGAGATCACCTCTGAGTAGGCAATATGTGATAGAGTATAGCTGGAGTTTCTTTAGACAGTCAGCATAAGGCATCTGCTTTAGGCCTGTGATTCTTTTCGTGAGGTATTTCTGAGGCCTCTCTACTTGTTGCAGATGTCTTGTGAGGTACATACCAAACGGGGCTTATCAGGATTTTTGCATAGAGTTTACAAGGCCTTCTGTTCCTCACTTGTCAATATATATTTTTGGTATCTGTGTAAGAACATTTTGATATCATTTGGGCTGTGTTAAAGGGTATGATGGATTAGAAGTAAAAAGAATTCCTGTATTAATCAATTTCTATTAGGTAATTAATTAGCAAATTGACCTAATTATATTAGAGCATATAAGGTGCAGTTTTTATATTTTGAAATGTATCACTGAGGAATACCTAGTCTCTAAAGCTTTGTGCTATGTTATGTTTTATTAAAGTATATGAGGTGGTATATTGGAGTCTTTCTGTGTTTTTTTTTTTTTCAACAAACTTTGTTTTAGAATCCATCTTTAGTCACAGTATCCTGTTCCTTTTGTGTCCTTTGTATAGTTATGTTATAAAGCTTGTCTTATGAAATTATGTTGTAAAGCCTTTTTACAGATAAAGATTTGCAATCGCTGAGACATCCTCTAACATTATTCAGTACCTTACACTACATGGACATGAGCATCTAATCATGCACAAATCTAATGAGGGTGCAGCATCATTGCATGACATTTAAACATGTCTGAGTTGCTCCTCTATGTTTTGATTTTGCCTCATATTTACCACTTATTTATACAGTCATTAGTACATAATGTGGACAGCCATGTTTTTTTCAGCTGACCCTGTTGTGTAGCTTTGTGAATCACACAAACTCTGCATGTGGCAGCTTATGCATATTCGCTTAGCACAATGAGGCGAATCTTATGAATTGCGCCCATGATGTGGGAAATAAGAATGATACTAAGAGTGGTTCCCTAGGATGTCCTGCTACCGTTACGTGTCATTTATTTATTATGCTAGATTTCAAAGCTGAATGAGATACATGCTCCTGAAGCGGCATACTGCTGAGAAATCATGGTCAAGACAAAAACTACACTGTCACTCTTTCCTCAGAAAGCCTTACACTGGAGATGTGGCTTGTTTGCCATTATGATGAAATGCAGTGTTTTATTTATATTACTGTTGCAGAACTAAAAGTGATAGTAGAAAAAAATGCAATTGATTTTCTATAAGTAGTACAACTTAGCAGATTTCCTACACATTATTTGTATCCATAATGATGAACATAATCATATTTTTTTCTTATTTGTTTAAATGCTTCTATAATTTCTGTGAAAATCTCAAAACCACTCAGAAAGGTACTGTCTGTTGCCGTATGAAAGAATAAGTCTGGCTGAGCAAAACTGTTGTCAGTGATATGTGTTTAGGTTTCAGTTTCCAAGACTTAAAAAGTTATTTGTGGTAAGTTACAGAAAATATGTCATTTTTTTATGCATTGGAGAACTGACATAAAGACTGTGTGTGGTATTCATCATGCAAAAGCGTAAAGGGTATCTGCAATGTTCACTTGTTTCCACAGTAAAGATGTGATTCATAGAGGTAAGTTATACTACTGTATGATGGCCATGAATAGGCATAAACAAATGAAGTCATAATGAGATGCAAATGAGAAAATATGCAAAATGACATATGCTAATGAGGGCTTCTCCTGTCTATTTGCGATTCATAGTCATAATTCCATGTTTCCACACTATCCACAGATTCATTATAAAAGGTGGATGTTGCTTTCGTGTTGGTACATGAATAAACGAGTCTTCATGGTTTCTGTTTAAGCAGCTTTATTCTCTACAAACACATCACTGTAAACGCTTATTTCACTACGACTAACTTATATACAAACTAACTGTTGCAATCATACATGCTCACTCACTGGCTGCTTCTACAAAATGGCACTAGGGATTGCACTTGTCTGGAATTTATACATACACAAACAGGCTCGCATGCATCTTAAAGACATAGGCACACACACGCTAAACTCTGATCTACAGTGGAGCTGCACCTTTTCTACTTTGCAATATGCAGCGATGATGTCACTTGCTTCTAGCCTGAGCTGCTTACATCGGTGAAGCTAAAACCACTTGCTGGTAGTGGCGCTTACCCACCAAGATAGTGGAGATATAGGCAGAGAATAACTCACTATTACTTTGACAATCAGGAGGTATTTGATAGGCTTAGAGTGGACAGAGATATTATAAGGGTCTTAGTGACTATGTTTGGTCCCCTCACAATAGCATTGGGGATTAGTGGACTTCCTATCACTGTGGATAAAAAGGAACATATAGCCCTTACTATATTGGCCATGGGGATAGAGGCAGACTGGAGACACGTTGGCTATCTCACAGCTTTCTGTCTCAAGGATATTTCAGCAGTTTCTAGATATGCTCTTGCCACAGTCCATCAGTCCATCTATTTCCCAGTGTCACATGTTGGATTTGCATCCATGTTGCAATTAGAGCCCCATCTGGTCCATGGGGGGATTGATATTGCAACTCCATCCCATCAACTGTCAGTGTGTGATGCATGGCAGGTCATCACCAATGTCTCTGCCCAGCATCCTGGCAGTGCACTTGACTCCCATATCTGGTACACTAGTTCACGCTACTGACTCTTCCTGCAAAGTAAGATGTCCAGTGATCATCTTGTTGCTAAGAGAATAATACTTTTTTTTCTTTTTTCTATTTTATTTAAGTAGTTATTCATAGTAAAGTGTGTTTCCAAATACTAAACCACTTTTTCTTTCTTTGTCTGCCACCTTCCCCCATTTTCTCTCTTTTTTCTGTCAGGTGATGCTAAATATCCACTGGAGCCGTGGCTCATGACACCAGTGAGAAGTCCAAGTGCAGATGCTGAAGACAGTTACAACACACCCTATCCCAAACCTGTATTGTTTTCACTGAGAGGGTATTTGACGTTGAGAAGACTCATTTTATGTGCCCGGATGAGTCTAGGTGTACCTGTCAGTATGTCACAGCTACTGCATGCAGGATGTTAACTGGTCATTACATTCTGTATGACATGATTACTTTCTGGTCTGGTTGTGAAGTGACCCATGGTGTCCCTGCAGGTCTCAATTCCATTCCTACTATGACTAACAGTGACTAGATGGCAGCAGCAGCAGTAAGGGACCCATGTAGCAGGCTCATACATGGCATATGGTTGTGAGCATAAACAGGCAGGTCTAGTCTAGAACTATCTACCATAACATTCTGGTTAGTGTTTCTTTCCTTGTAAAAACATACAGTGTATGAATGATGCGTGCAGTGATATCTGTGGGCTATGTTGTGTGGTGTATAGCCTACTGTCATTATTCATCTGACATTCCCTGTCATCTTTAAATAATATACATATATATTTTTTTAATTCAAAACAGGTACTCATATTATTATTTGTAAAAGTCATGCCTGATTTCTCACTAGGTCCTGTTAAGTGATAGCATAATGTAATATATAAGGAATAATCAAATTTTTAACTGTTTTGCACAATACATTCTGCTGTGGTGATGTTCCTAAGTACACATGCACTGAATGTCCTCAAGTGGTACAGTTAATAAAAACTGTTATTTCAGTATTTAACATGCATTCATACCTTGCAAGTGAACAAAAATGTATCATATTGTTTTTTCATATTATGCAATGTTCTCTCAGTTTGAATAGTTACATATTTTAACTGACTTAATGTTCTCTATTAAGGTACTGCTCATCAGATTACTTAATTTCATCATACACAATTAATTTGTGGATTCAGAGGTAAATATCTATGGCCGGGATTCACTAATGCTCCGTATAAGACTAAATAAGTCTTACAAGGAAACTGCAGCCTAAGAGGAAGACGTCAGCGTGCCATGCATATTCATGAGGGCATGCTGACTCAACTCTAAGGCTAACACAGAGCGTGCACGAGTGCATGGGGTGTGTCGGACTGCTGAGCAGTCCAAAAATCCATGCCCCTGCAAGTCCCTCAATCGGCAAATGTCAATTGACATGACGGGTCTGCTCAAATGTGTACATACCCAACACTACACTCCCCCACATTCTAAACCCCTGTACAATTATAAAATGTAAAAGTTTTATTTATTTATTTTTTATTATTCCCAAAATAGCTGCCCGTATTTGCACATGTTTGGCGGGTTTGCCCATTGCTTAGCTACAGTTAGCAGTTTAGAGACCGAAGAGGATAATAAGAAACTTATATGCAAATTAAGCCAAATAGCAATAGCATAGTGGTAGAGCCTTCGCACAAAGAGGAGGCATTCCCGGTTCGAGTCCCACCACTCCCCTTTCTATTTTCTGTAGGAAATCTGTATAGAAAAATAATTCCTGACATTTGTCTTTTAAATTTTAGTAAAAAGCATTGAAATGGCCTATGTAGTAGTGAACAATAGTTTATATATATATATATATATATATATATATATATATATATAAGAAGGTGAAATGGTTATGCATACTGATGAATGCATAAGTAACATATCTTAAGCAATGTGAAGCACTGCTAACAAAGTTTACCAGTATTAAGCACATTTAAGTATAATTGCTCATAGCTTAGCACTGCTTTAACTAGTACAATGGCTTTGCACGGTGCTGCGCATCGCGCCAACTAGCGCAAACAAAACATGTTTGTGCGTGGCTGCACACCGCGCTAACTAGCGCAACGTCAGGCAACGTCGGGCAACGTAGAGCACCGTAGAGCAAAGTAGAGCAACACTCGGCAAAGTTGAGCAAAGTTGGCTAAACACAGCCACACCTCCTAGCTGGTCTGGCCAGTAGTAAAATAAAAAGCAATGACAGGCCTCGAACCCGAGATACTGTGCACCATAATCACAGTACTGAACAACTAAGCCATGATAGCTTGTAATATACATGCACTGTCAACACACACATACATATTAATGAAAGTTTACCCAGTGCTAAGCAGGTGTGCTTTCAGCTAAGATTTTTCAAAACCAGCCAATCACAAATAAGTGTGGGAAATGAGGCATATTTAAGCCCCATAGGCAGAAATGCTTGCCATAACTGGTTGTAGCTCCCATCTGCAGGCAGCATGGCAAGTGTTGGAGAGGGCTCTCGCTTTTGAGCGCAATGGTGGGGCATTGAGGAGTCAAAAGTGATGGTTTGGCTCCTCGCCCATAATCATGATGACAGACTCCTGCAAGGCCATTTCCAGGGCACTGAATACAAAGCGGAAGCCTGGAACCGTCTAGCACATGATCTCACCAGTGCCACAGGTGTCCCTCGGACAGGTGAGCAGGTCAGACACCACTACTCAGACCTGAAGAGATGCAAGGAGGACCGACTGAACCAGTGGATACAGGAGGCCCGTGGGATGGAAAATGCCCCACTACTGAGTAGGTAGCCATGGAATGAAGTATGTAAGAATTGCTATTGTAGTCTATATTATGGATAGGTATATGTCTCAATATCACTTCATTTACTTCACAGCTGCAGGTGTCTGTGCTGCGAATCAGCAAGCCTATGCAGATAGGCTGCTAAGGCTGCACCACCAGGCTGGTTAGTAATTATTCTGCATGTATTGTTATATAAAATAAGTGAGAGAGCATGAACAAGAGTGTTGCAACCCATTAATAAAGGTATAATACATCTTGAATAAGTCTTCTGCATGCACTGTAATGTCAAATAAATGAGAGAGCCTCTAGAAAAGTGTGTGATGTAATTAATAAAGGTATAATTCCTGGAGTGTGTCCATGTCACTTTCCTCGATATGTTGTTGTACTCTTGCATTATAGAAATAGTACTGTTGTATTAAGTGCTGTCAACCCACACTTGGGTAGGCCCATATAAATTGGATGAAGGGAGTGCCAGTAGCTGTTAAGCATATATACAGTCCTCAACTGTTGGTTAATAGCTGGCATGTATAGGTTAATCTGGCACATGAGTAGCTTATTATTGTGTTCCCCAGAAATGTCAGTGTGCTGCTAGAAATGTAGGGGGCTGTTAAAATATAATTGATAATGTCACCTGAACACATCCAGATATGTAGATATATACATATAAATAAAATATATAATTACGTAGCAGTAACATCTGCATCCTGGACAGTCTGTATGTCAGATACAGGTCAGGTATATAAAGAACGAGCAAAACCCATTTCAAAATTTAAAGGACATTGCCTAGTGTAATACATGTAGGGGATATATACCTGCAGTCAATAGGAATGTAGTGCAAACTGTAAGTACATATAAGTTGTTAATGGAGGTATCTTTTTACACCCTATTGTATGTGCATAAACAATGCAATTCCACACGTCAATGGGTATGTCTAATCTCAAACCATTTGTTAGGACATATGTCCTATTGGTTTATAAATATCTGCATTTACTTTGATGCATGTGCCCTGTTCAAATACCACAGTCTTGGTGGCCTGTTGCCACCAATCAATCCTGCATGCTGTTGGAATGTCCACTGTTGTTCTATATATGCATGTGTTATGCTTGCTGTTCAACTGTTGGAACTCTGGTGTGTTGGGTTAATGGGAATACTACCGCATGCTGTTACAACTAATTTGGAATGCTTTTGGCTATTAACAACCCATATTGTCATTAAATCCTCCTAAACATAGAATGTATGGGAAGGCCGGTCCCTGCAGATCCACCTGTCCCACCTCAGCTGACCATGGCACCTGGCACCAGCAGGTCCGGTGCCCAGCCCGGGACCTCCTCCTCCATTGGCCCTGTGCCACCTTTGGGTGGAAGCACTGCAGGGGATGGGGCTCATCCCCCCCATGCAAGCGTGGCCGGAGGAGGGCCACCTATCACCCTCCGAACGGTCCGGGCTGTGGTGCGTAGGGAGATCGAGCGTTCAGTCGCTGATCCTCTATGCCAGCTTGAGGCATGTGTGGTGTGACTCATTGGTGAGCCTGCCTCTCCTACGCAACCCACAGCACAGCCACCCTCTGGGCTGTGAAGGTGCAGTGGTGACTGCCCATGGGTGGGGATCTCAGTTCCACTGTTGCCATCTGTGGGCTCATGGGCTTGTGATTTCCAAACATCCTTCCCCGTCAATGGTGTTCACCCACCACATGTCATATTCTGCCCCTGTATGCATCTTGTTTGTCTTGTCTGTTTACCTCCCCAACCTACCTCCCCAAATATACCCACTTCCCCTACCCCACATTCCACTCTCACCTGAAAAAAAAGGGCAATCTGCTCCCCAAAAAAATTACGCCCCATACACAGCTGCCCATTTTGCACACATGTCTGCTGGACACATAAACTGATATTTAATTGGCAGTACAACATACTTTGTTGTCCTCACCCCTTTCTCAGGGGTGGAAGGTTTCATATTTCCCTCCAAATTTCTAGCATATGCACAACTGTTGCTGTTAAAGAAATGGGCAGCTATGGACCTTCCCTACACCCATCCTGCACATCCTGAGCTGTTTTCCCCACTTCTTTCCCTCTTTGTGCCCCTTTTTCACCACTTTCTATCTCCCCATTTTCTTTTCTTTCAAAGAAATGAGCATGGGGTGAGTGGGAGTAAGCACTTTTAAGCAGTAGTTAGCGGGTTTGCGCGAGTGTTTGCTTGTGTGCGCTTAGCTAAGTATTGCTAAGCTTTGCGCAAACCCACTTACAACTGCTTAAAAGTACCTTAGTCTCCTGCATGTGAGGGCCCTTATTCTGCTCAGCAGCAAAATAAAACACCTCTGTCAGTCTGGAACCCCGGACCTTGGACACACTGGACTGCATGAAGTACCACTAAGCCGCAGTAGATATACAGCAGGTTGTTGCTGAAATAGATATATCATGCATCAGAATGAGTGAATGTAAAGGAAAGATAGGAATGCCATAACACAAAACCTGTTCTGTGGAACTTTACCAGCAGTTGTGTAATTGCATTACATGACTGGGATAACAGAACCAGCCATTCTAGCAGTAAATAATGTTACAGCAGCACTTTACAACCCCACACAGTATCATAGCAGGACAATCCCCACCCAAATGTACAAAATATCTGTGTGTTCAGGGTCCAGCAAGGATGGAGGTAGGCCTACTCAGTACTGGAATTGTCCAGTTTTCTTGAGCATCATGTGCTAATGTCAACTATAAAAAAGTAGAAACTGTGCAGAAGTGAGTACATTAATATTCACAGTATAGCAGTTCACAAACAGTTCATGTGCCAAATGAATACATCTCAATAACTACTTATGTATGGCAGCTAATTGTATAAGTAGAAAATAAACAACATACTCCCATGTATCTTGTGTTAGCATTTGTAGGGGCAAGTACAATTCTACACTGACAACTGTGTACTGAAGTGGCAACATTCAGGTATGAGTACAACATTCAAATCACTGGCTACACCCCTAGCTTCAGATATAAGAAGTATATCAACCTTCTGACTTACACAACGGTGTCCACAGCAAACAAGCATGGGCCGCACTTTGGAAAGCTGAAAAGGCTACGCCTACCTGACTTAGCAATTTATAGCATTGGGTTGCTATGACAGTGAGTACTGCAATCACCACACAGCAGGCTGCATGAAATTACCAAATGGTGGCCACCGATTGGTGCAGAGGCCATCACATGCACATGTGCAGATACCTATAAAAGCAGTCTGCACTTGCTGTCCACACATGCAATCATTCCATTGCTGTTACAGAGAGAGAGAGAGAGACACACAGAGACAGACAGACACCGACATCTACATCAACATCAACAATAGCAGCAGCAGAAAAAAAAAAAAGACACACGGAACTGAAAAATACAAACATACAAAGGAAAGGTATGTAACAGATATGTATTTACTGGCATGTAGTAGATGTTTTTGAAGAGTACTCTACATAATTTGAATCATCCATATGTGGCAGCAGTAAGTATCTATGCACAGATGCCCTGCATAACTACTGCCATGGACAAATCAGTGTGCAGCTGTGTGCAGTGGGATATAACTGTGACATATGTAGCTCAGCATTAAATGTCAAACATCTGATCCATGTTATCTATGTTCTGTACAGTAGTGTGTACAATGGCTGTTTGGGGGAGTAGAGCATACAGCTATATAAACATGGATGTGACAGTGTAACAAATGCATGATAGTCATATTAATGTGTAGCTTAGCATTGGCAACTGCTGTACCAGACTAGTATGCTAATCTAGCATTTGCAGCTATATATACACCCTCTAATATTACTGTGTGCTCACATGTGACACCTGTTCATGTTGCAGCAAGGCCCAACAGGTCAGCCGTGAGGTCCACGGACTTACAACAGCATGGACCTTGTGTGTGTATGGCACACACATACGGAGAGATCTTTCTGTGTCAGATATATTAGCATCTGTACATGTGCATAGAGCAAGGGACATACTGCAACTGTTTGTGAAGGGCAGACATATATATGTTGGTGAAGGTTATTATGTGCATATTTCTATGTAGGTTGTAGTGTGTGGCAAACAAGACAGCATACAGTGCTAGTATATAACATGTGGTGGTTAAACGCTGTGGGTATGATTTGTCAGGTTTGCAATGTTGCAGCAAGTGAGGCCTGCTAAAGTTAAATGGGCTGAGAACACCTTCAATGCATTCCGCACAAGACTGTGCAATATTATTACATAACTGTACACCTCACAACCTTTGCATAATTTGATATTCCCACCATGAAAGGTGGACTGTATATGTGCCTATATGTATATCTATATGTACACCAATATGTGTATACACTATATGTACACAAGGTAACTGCAATAAAGGTAGATGTGTAGGGGAGCGACAGGTAATGGGTATAGGGGTATGGGAAAAGGGCAGTAAGAACACAGATAGTGAGGGGGTATGGCTGCTGGTAACCTGATTCAGTGGCTTAAATACTATCTCTGCGTGATACAGGATAAAAATTGCACAGAAACAGTCAACCACCTATACAAAGTACAGAGTAAAATTAAGCATATACAAGTAGAGAACTACGACTAGGGTGTGACATACTTTCTAGTCCATTAGGAACAGGTCAGAAAAACAAATCAGTGGGCAGCAGAAACTTTGGCCAGGCTTTAGAATGGCTGGAAAAGGATGAAAGGGGTCCTTAAAGACCATGCAGGTTCTTTAGTGCAGGATAGGAGGAAGAGAGCTAGGAGGAATCAGAAAGATAACAACATAAGAATCAGGTAGGGGTTAAGGTAACAAGACAATAGTAGCACAGTAAAAAACAAATTCTGGGGAATATAGTAAAAAAAAACAATTCAGTAAATATGTAAGGCATAAACAGTTCAGTACATGTGCAAGGTAACAGCCACTTGAAGTTAGGTTGTGTCGCCCACTGTGGTTACCCTAATGTGAACTATGTAGTCAGAATGCTGCACATAGGAAATATGTGCCAAGTACACTAGGAAAACGGTAATCAGGTCTACCTTAAAGAGGGAGGCTGTTGACAGGGATGCAGGGTAGAGCAACTAGTTGTAAGACTAAGTTGCACTCTAATATCGCTTCCGTCTCCTCACTGTGGGTTGCTCAGCAGCATTCCAAATGGCACCACCCTCAGCATCTTGCACATGTTGCCTTATAATAGCAATGGCAGCCCCTAACATTTTTTTGTCTGAGTTAAGCTTTTTACGTTTTCACTCTCTTTGTATACTGCAGTGTTGCAGTGTTTCTGAGAAAAACATGGGGGAATGTTGTTTGCAGAGTTTTAAGTACTGGGCTGGGCTGGGCTAGTGTACTGCCTGTGTAATTGGCTGATTCCGATTGATTTCACCTGGCAGCTCTGCTAGTTCTCCTTGGTTAACTCCCTACTACTTTTTTTCTTTCCTTTTCCCTTTCTGTTTCCACAGGGGGTAGCGCCGCGCAAACAAGCACAAACACGTGCACTCGAGTGCACACACACACAGGCTTAGGTGAGTGCACATGCACACGCACACAGGCTTACACAGGCTTAGTCGGGTGCACACGCGTGCACACAGGCTTAGATGGGTTTACAGGCGTGCACATGCGCGAACACGGTGTAAGCACATTTGCAAGAAAATTTGGTGATATCCATGGTGTACACCTTCAGTTTCTGGGTTTCAGTTAAGACAACTGTAGACACACCTCTTCCAATCCTGAGTAACTCATAGCAAACACAAGCCACTCTGCTCCAATAAGCTTACAGTCTTTCATACATACCCCCTCATAATGTCACCTATCTTCTACTCTACTACTCCCCTACTCCTACACTTACACTCTAGGGACATGGCTCACATGCCAGTGAAAATTGGGATTCACTATGCCTACTAATGCTTGGTTACATCTCTCAAACTGACCATCCCCCCTTAGCAACCACTACTCAGTAGCCATGTTTTCTTCAGCCTGCCATTCACCTGCATGGCAGAAGAATATTTTTAATAAAAATGCCTATGTTTGGCTTTTTTTATTTTCTGGTTTTATAGCGCTGCACATTTGCGCGGCGCTGCGCTTAAACATCGGCGATCGGGGGACAATTGATTTTTATTAATTTTCAACAGATCAAAATGCCAATGGCCTTATATTTGGCCATTGGCATGCTTCCTCAACTGGATGCATCCTTTATTTGGAGCTGTCATAGCTCCGTTTTGCTATTTGCAGAACGGTACTCCATTACCAATGGAGTACATTTCTGCAAATAACTCTACTCTTCCATGGATCACAAATTTACCTCATTTGCATAGCTTTCAGCAGCAAATGAAGTCATTTGCATAACATAACACTGTCCATGCAAGAGTAGTTTTAGGAGCTGTCATGCACGCCCCTGCCGGCTATTGCTGGATCGCTTGGCAGACATATTGGCTGTCTGCCGGCTTACACTACTCTTAGACTCCATGCAAGCCTTTGTGAATCCGGCCCTATATATATATATATATATATATATATATATATATATATATATATATATACACACACACACACACATATGGATTCACTTCAGATGATCGAGTTTCCAAAATCTCGAATCTCATATGATCGAGACTATATGTTCGAGTTTTCAGAAACTCAAACATTTTTGCAGGGGGGCAAGCCCCACCGCACCCCCCACATAGGGGCTGTTCCCCCCACACACACCCTAATTAACTATATTAACTATAAGATCGCGCTACAGTGGGGAAAAGGGAAATCTCCCATTCTGCGCTTCTGCAGACACTGCAGAACGGAAGATTTCCTTGTTCCCCACTGTAGCACAATATTGGAGTTCATATATTTAAGTAGCAGGGGTGCAGAGGGCTTGCACCCTGCAGAATCCCTCACTTAAGGTATTCACACAATTTAATTAATCCCCCCCTTCAGATGTTCGAGTTTGTGAAAACTTGATTTTATGGTCTCCACCATATGAGTTTCGAGATTTTGGAAACTCGATCATCTGAAGTGAACCCATATATATATATATATATATATATATATATATATATATATATATATATATATATACATATATATATATATATATATATATATATATATATATATATATATATATATATATATATAAAATGTGTGCAGTGGTGAGGGTGAAGTGGCACCAGTGTTTGTTTACATGGTAGGATATTCTTAATCTTTAATTTTCTTACTAATGTTTTCTTGAATACTTGTGTATTACTACTTTTAAGTTGGAAGCAGATGCAAACTGAAACAATGATAATGCATTCAGCTATAATCGTGTCAATCACTGCAATCTTCTTTCATGACATACAGCTTTCGTTCCAAAATTCTATGAAGTTTTAATCAATACCATTAATGGAATGAAGCACATACAGTTGAAATGTGCCCTCTAAGTTCCCCCTTTTTTCTTTAATTAATATATTTATTTTTACTTCATTTTATAAATTATTCACCTTCATATTAAGTATTAATGTGTATGTGTGTGTGTGTGTGTGTGTGTGTGTGTGTGTGTGTGTGTGTGTGTGTGTGTGTGTGTGTGTTTGTGTGTGTGTTTGTGTGTGAAGGTCAAAATGCAAGTAGCAGAAATGTCATACTTCAATCAGAGTAGGTCAAGGTCAAATGTGTTATATACATCTCTGAAAGATAGGCTAGGTGATGGTATAAGAGATTTTGAAGGTGAGCTGTAATGAGAGCTGGATGGTGAGTTGGTCTGATGTCCTGACCTATTTGTTGCAGGTAATCCAGCAGATACTGATTTGACAGTGCTGTTGGACAGTCATCAAAACCTCCAACGAAAGGTTCTGCTAGGTGTAGATGAATGCTGATGTGGCCTGTTGTGCTTGTTCACCCTATTAATTATTGTACTTTCTTGAGAAGTACATCTAGTCTCATATAATTTGCTCCCACATGTCTGGACAGTGCCCCATCCTCTTTTCCTTACAAGACAAATTCCTGCACGAGTCTGGTAAGTGCTAACCAGTGTACTAATGCAGGCTGGCATGGATGCCTGCTGTGCCATCACACTACATATCAGTGTGATTGTGGTATTATCCCTACTCTCTGTCATTTCAGTGTAGTACTAGAAATACTGTTGTGTACCCTGGAAGACTCTAATATTTCCAGTTGACTGTCTGTGGCAGTAATCTGAGCCCTAACAATGTTATGGCACATTTGCTGCTGGGCAGTCAGTGCTTTACATGTTTCCTGTGGTAGCTGTGGAAATTTCCTGTACCTGGCACACCTTTGCAAAGTTGTCAGTGTAGACACTGCTACCTCTGAATTTCTGTCTTAATTATGAAATTGTTTTCTGAGTTTGGAGATACTGGTGTAGAAAGGTGCATGGGTTTTCTTCCTCTATAAGTGTAAGTGTAACGTCGTCAATTGCTTGACTTGTGGTGCACTGTCACTTCTTGCAGAATTACTAACATGTTATAGGGTATGAGATCCTGTCATTAAACTTGGAGACTGCATGCCACTTTCCTCAAGCTGCCTCATAAATTTAGCTGTGTTATCTTCATCATCATCATCATCATCATCTTCAACAGCCATTCTGCTGCTAATATGCTCTAAATGTATTGGTATAGTGGGAATGTTTTTTTCTGCTGCTGACCCTGTAAGAAAACACTACTGTATGCTGAGTAAAGCGGTGTGGAGGATACTTATTATGCACACTGCCTTTATTGTTATTGTGTACAGAAGTTGATGGTTCACCTGTTAATAGTAATAGTCATGTGTTAACAGTAATCATCCTATGTCAGCACTGAATTCTCTATAAATATATATATGTTACTCTTTTTAAACCAGCTGCAGACATTGGTACTAACCAGTGTCTACACCATCTCTGATTATTCTAGTCCCATAATCTTCTGTGTCATAGTTACCCCATAAATGGTGAGAATATAGCCCCCATACTGGTATGGGTAATTGCATTCTGCCTCATCTTGGTTCTAGGATGTCCTAACATAACATTTGCCCTCTTCTTGCACTGTGTTATGGTGCAGTTCCTTCCATAGCATTAATATCCAAACTACTTGATTCAAGGCCTTTGCCATCTCAGCTTGTTTGGGACCCCCTTTCCAAACTGATGTTTGCTGTATGTTCTAAGACCTGCCTTCAGCTAATCCATGGATCAGTGGGTAGAAGGCTCACTGCCCTAGTCAGCATCACCAAAAGCACCACCACATGCAACTGCATCCTCGACATCTGGGTCTTCCATTGTAACACCGTCTGGCAGTATAAATGCTTGAGGCCTTGTGGGCCAGGGACATTTGTTGAGCTGGCCTCCTTTTCACCCCTTCCTTCCCTTGTCCTCCCTCCTACGCCCTCTTACCTTACTTCCCACCCACACTGCCCTCTTATATAAAAAAACTTTGAAACAATAGGGGTTATATCCCCAAACAAAAACATTGTACCCCTCTTCTTCCACCTCTTTCAACACAACCCTCTTGATGTTTTCCTTCTTTTTTCCTTCTTTGTTATGCCCCCCCTTTTTCAGTCCTTCTCATCTCCCTCTTTGCATTCTTTTAAGAACTCAGTGTGTCTGCATAAGGATACTCATATATAAAACATATTAAACCCCTTTATTTTTAAATATTAAAAATAAAAGCTGTACCGTCCACTGTTTGCCTCAAGTCTTTCAAGCTTGAGTGTGCATAGCCATGTTATTCATCAGTGTCCAAGTGTACACTGCACAATGTAAAGACTGACTCAAAGTCGGTGGGAATCTCTTACCGTGGATCTGTGTATACTAGATATGCATGACCCTCTGGAAGAATGTCACAAAAATACATAAAAACAAAACATAACATAACTGTTTAACATAAAAACATAAAAAAAAAACATTTTATACATAACTTTTAACATAACAGACTTTTTGTGAGCAGTATCCGTGCACCTAGTTGATAGGGTCGTCACTTGTCTCTGTTACAGTTTTGGTGTGTATGTGTGTATGTGTGTGTGTGGGGGGCTTGAAAATAGTAAATGCGTTCATACTTTACAAGAAAAAATATATTCAAGCTTTTCTCTAAATGTCACAGAAATCTTTGATGCTACATTTAAGTTATCTTAACATATAAGTGGCACTTCACTTCCCCATGTCCCAAGTGTTTCTCTCCAGTTGCTTCACTCTACAAAAAGTGAAACAAGCACATATTCCTTCTGCAGCAGCAGCAGTAGTCAGACTTATCATATCGCACTACCTAAAGAACCTGCACAGCTGAATTTTATCTGCAGTTGGCAAAAAGTACACAAGCAACAATTAAAGTTAAATCTATGTAAGGCGATATGCAAATAACTTAATTTGTTAAGTCTAGTGTGCATTGTTTTGTAGTGCTGAATCTGCTGGAAGGTTATCTCCACCCCCACCCACTCACAAGCCTTTTACTGCTGAAGGTGAAGCTACATTAACACTTCAGCCTATTTCTCTCTTATCAGTGTAATATATCCATGGAAAGACATTGAAAAGCCCATAACTATAAAATTAGATGCTGTGACTCGAGACAAGTATTTAGAGTTCAGACAACTTGTCTTTTGTATCCATGAATATCCTACCTCGCTGATTGTTTATGGTGTAAACCATCTGGGGGGGGGGGTGGGAGAGAGAAACTGCTTTCCACTCAAGGAACTGAAGGCTCTTCCCTGCATTTTAGCTTGCTCTCCCACTACATTTGCCGCTGTGGTGTCCTTCTTGAAGTACCTGTTGCTACACAATGTCACTATGTGTTTTCATTAAGGTATGCTGTGAATTTTAGAGCTATTATGTGCTCAAGCAACAAGTTTATGTCTGTTATTTACTGTACAGCCTAGAACTGGGGTTTAGTTTTTCTCAGTGTAGCTACATATATTGATCTATGCTTTGTGATGGGGTACATTGCAAGGATACTAGCTGTAGATGAATGCAGTGATATTACCATGGGGTACATTGACATTAAAACTGTGTGATACAACATTGCAATGTTGTATATCTTACACATATGTGATTACAGTTTTAAGACATTTCTATCAAGACTGTAGCCAGTAATCATTGTGTTTGTTATGTTTTGTGCATTTTAGCTTGCAGTCATATGATGATATTTTTGTGGTGGGGAAAGGGATTGTGCTTAGGATACAAATAATGCTGACATTGAGGTAGATGGTTTTGTTGATACATGAATTGTAGTGTCAAGCCTTATTAATCTGTAGCAGCAGGACAACTATCATAGCATGGCTGCTGGGATTTGTAGCAACCATGTGAGGCCACGGTTGTTAATTCCAGTATGTTTTCCATGCCAACAGAGATATTCTGAAGAAACTGGAACAGAAATCCACATCAACCTGGAAGTCTAAATTTACTAAGGCAGAGGTGGTATTAGAGACCCTCCATCTCCATGGTAGTCAGCAATTAGTTTCCATTACTGCTAACTAGTGTATGTGTGAAGTTGTCACTATTTGTGAATGCCCTGGGTGATCAGGATTTAAACTGTGACATGGTCCACATCAGAGCTAACTATATGTACAATGCTGCCACCTACAGACCATAGGCTGTGTCACTGGAACAGAGTGCAGTAGGCAGTGGGCCTTCTACATAGTCACCACTTACAGAGATGAAGGAGTTATTGGCCTCCCCTAACAGTGGTGCCACCTCCACAGAGTTACATATTTAGGTGCTGGATGTTGTGGAAAAGATGGGTAAGCCTGAGAAAATTTCCACTGATGATGCTCCAGATAATTAGGCCTATTATCACTATCTGGACATAGTCTTACCTGTTCGCTATATTATAGCATATAAAATATCTGACTGACTTGTGTATTGTAGATACATCCTCCATTCAGGTGCAGCGTCCATCTGCATAAAGTATGGGCATAGTCATACTCAAGTATCATATATGTTTTTAGTTGTCATGGTATTAAATGCATGAACCATTTAGTGTTGTGTCATACTTACACTGGATACATTTTCTTTTGGTGTGTTCACAGCTGTAACTTTGACTGGTGCCAACACTGTGGCACTAACACATCTAATGTTGTAGCATCATTAGTCTCTAAGGATGATGATGATGATGATGATGGCAGAGACAAGTATGTTTGTTGGACATAGGAAACGTGATCCCCACATCCCTTCCTCAGATAATGAACCCAGTCTCTATGCCTGTACATACCCAGAACACTCTGCCATCTGAGAGTGGACAAGTTGATGGTAACAGAGTGAATTAGGTTAGTGCATTGGTTTCCAGAAGAGATGATATCTGAATCTATCAATAGCAGTCTTGGGGAGGAAGGGACACACAGGGAGAGGGTTGGTATTGGTGGTGAAGTTAACACCCACCCTTTAATGCTGAAGTGTTAGTAGTAAAGATTCTTTGAATGACTCTAAAACTTAAATCATGTAGAATTTTCCTCACTAATATGTTTATAAAGGGTATTTGTGCTCATCTTCTGTCTTATGTCTGACAGATGTTCATATATCCTGTCATTTAACCTTCTATTTCTTTTCCCAACATAAAAATAATTGCATTTATTAAGAGTAGCTAAGTAAATAATGTTTTCTGCATTACAAGTTGCAAAGCATAAAAACTCAAACCTTTTTTCTGTTACTGGGTGAATAAATACGTTGTCCTTACATATGGCCTTACAAAAAATGCAGTTGTAGCATTGAACTCTTATTTTAGAAATTATAATATAAGCATTCACACACACACACACACACACACACACACACACACATATATATATATATATATGTATATATATATATATATATATATATATATATATATATATTTTTTTTTTTTTTTTTTGACCAAATTCTATATAATGTAGCCATCATTTAAAATTTCCTTATGACAGGTTTTAAATTCCAGATTCTGTTTTGCATAGACATGGGTGATCTTGAAGGAGACATCCCAAATATTTTGGAGAAATATGAGCTCATGTGGCAATTAAAGCTGAACTCTTTTAGGAAGCCTGGACTAAACTACTACTGTTCAATTAAAATTGCTCTGGAACTTAGAAAATTGCCACATTGTTTACATGACTAATTTTATTTTATATTATTCTACCATTTGATTTTACAGCAGAAGCAACGGCGAAAGCAAGATCTACTCCATTGCTTTTTAGAAAGTGTCTTGCTATGTTAAAGGAGTTTAACATAGCGAGACAGCTTTAAAAAAAGCAAAGGAGAAAGTTCCTTTGCTTTTTTTAAAGCTGCCTCGCTATGTTAAACTCGTTTAACATAGCGATACACTTTCTAAAAAGCAACGGAGATCTTGCTTTCACCGTTGCTTTAGAAAGTGTCTCACTATGGTAAAGGAGTTTAACATAGTGAGACAGCTTTAAAAAAAGCAACGGAGATCTTCCTTTTTGTTTTGCTTTTTTTAAAGCTGTCTCGCTATGTTAAACTCCTTTAACATAGCGAGACACTTTCTAAAAAGCAATGGAGATCTTGCTTTTTCCATTGCTGTAAGAAAAAAAAAAGACTTATATTAATGGAAAAAGTCAGAGCGACTGGACCTTTTTCCATTAGTATAAGTCTGATTTACAACGTGCATGCTGACCAATCAGCGTAATGCTTTTGGAATATTAATGGGGGGTCGTTGTATAATTATACAATTATATATATTTTTATAGAGTTTTTAGGGTTCTTGTACATAGACCTGAAGAAGTCTAGAAGGATGAAAGAGATCTTTGTTAACAATAGGGTATGAAAATAGAATCTGATTTTTACAACTGATTTTTTACATGCAAAGTGTATATGTCTATATTTATATATATTTTTGATTGCCAAATGGACTAAGGTTGATATATTTCCAGCCATGTAGTATATTTTCTTGGATAAAATCACAGACTTAATAATCTACTTAATAATCTGGTTAAATAAGTGGTACCACATCATTATCAATTTTATTTAAAGTACATGAGGGTTATATTATTATGACAGTTACTGAGTAGGGCAGGACCAGCTTGAATGTCACACTGATGGGGGAAGGGATGTGAATTTAACATGTGTACCAATAACACTTTGTTTTACAGCACAGTACACCACTCCCTTGCCTGATAAAAAGTATATATATATTTACAAAGCATGTGAGGAAATTATTACTCTATTTTTGTTTTACTTGGATCGCTTGTCTGTGTACTTAATAAAGTATTTTCGACTGGAAACAGACTTCCTGCCTTGCTTGGATTACTTTTGAATACTTAGTAGTTCTGTACAATTATATAATTTTTATTATTTATTTTTTTACTTAAGACGAGTTTAAGTTTGCTACTTCTAATACTTTTTTCTGATCTGATTAATATACAGTGATTAACTAGAGATATATGGACTGAAAATCTTTCACACATCGAAGTTTTGTTTGTCATCTCAAATTTCTTTCTTTGTATCTTAAACACAAATGTTTGATGCATACCAAATAACTCATTAATCTCAGGCACTAAATTAATAATGGACACATGATTTTGTATAATATTTCTTACTTAATAGGGCCTTCTATTATATTTATTAATATATCTAATATTTTCCTTATGACATCATTTATCTGAATAAAATCTATTCACATTTAAATTAGAGAAGTAATGTATACCTATTTTAACTATCTTCTCCTTATTATATGGTAATAAATTCAAATTCTAATTTCTCTGCTGAAAAGACAGCCATGTTGTCTAATACTTTCAAGAACACTGTATCATTCTTGTGTAGCCTGCTAGGATGCAGGAATGGACTCTTAAGCACACTATTATATGTATATCAGGGATGCATATTTCTAAAGTGCAAATTCTTTTGCCTGAGCTTCCTTATTAGAAATAAAGATATTAACTACACCTTCATTAACAGAGATAAGCAAATCTAAAAAAAGTCATAGTATAGGCTGAGAAATTTAATTTAAACTTTAAAAACTTAGTGGTATGTAAATTGGTCATAAATATAGCAAATCATCAGGTCCTGTCTATATTAGAAATATATCATCCACAAATGTTTGTAATAAGTAATATATTCACTGTAGGTGTTACATGAATGAACATCCATTTCTTCCCAATATGACAATGTTACATTACCAAATGTATTAGCTACAGATGTCTCCATGGCGACTCCTGATTTTTGATGGTAAAGTTTGTGATCTTACTGGAAAACATTGTTAGACAATATTAAATCTTATAGTAAACAGGCAGTTTCAATAAATCATGAACATGAACTAACCTGACATAAAGGCTCCTTACTGACTGAATTCCATTCTGCTTAGGTATGACCATAAACAAGGAATTAATATCTAAAGTAAGTAAAAATGTATTATATAAACCAATGAAGTTTGTCCGATTATAAAAAGTTCTTAAAAGTAATTTGCATCACTTATGTAACTGTTAACATCTAATAAACATGTTTTCAAAATAATTTCTAAATATAATGTTATAGGCTCAGTTACCCATGGATTTCTTAAAACAACTAGTTTCATTGTTGGTTTACACATATCTTTATGCATCTTTGGTGAACAATAAAGGATAGGTATCTTAGACGCAATCACATACATAAATTCATACATTTCAATAATTATTGCATTTTCTTTTTGTAAATCATATATAACATATTCTTAATTTAATAAATCAAACTATTTATCTGTATTTTATTAATTCTTATAAATGCATCCATGTCATTCAATAAACCATTCATAGTAAATCCATAATAACTATTAGCAATTCTGACTATAGCTCCCCCTTTATCTCCTTGATTAATAGGTTCATAGGTAGGTACGAGGCTATTGGCCCTAGGGCCTATACAAGCCTAGCCATAATGATTCCCTGGCTATTGCTTCCCACAAATATTTATTTTCCTGGTTCCCTGTCTAGCAGGACCACTGATGCGATCCTCGGGGTGAATTTCCTATCTCCCATCCAATCGTCAAAGTTCCTCTTGAAGACAGCCATTGAGGTGCTCTGCCTGGCATGTGTGGGCAGTCTATTCCAGAGTATGGGGAGTCTCTGGGTCAGGAACTTAGCCCTCCAGCATGTTCTCTTTATCACGATGATAAGGTTAAGATCCCTGGCGCGTGTGGCTCGGAGGGATTGGAATTTCTTTAAGTGTAGCATGTCCAACAACTCTGGGTTTGACATGGCCTTGTATGTTAGGCAGAGATCACCTCTGAGTAGGCAATATGTGATAGAGTATAGCTGGAGTTTCTTTAGACAGTCAGCATAAGGCATCTGCTTTAGGCCTGTGATTCTTTTCGTGAGGTATTTCTGAGGCCTCTCTACTTGTTGCAGATGTCTTGTGAGGTACATACCAAACGGGGCTTATCAGGATTTTTGCATAGAGTTTACAAGGCCTTCTGTTCCTCACTTGTCAATATATATTTTTGGTATCTGTGTAAGAACATTTTGATATCATTTGGGCTGTGTTAAAGGGTATGATGGATTAGAAGTAAAAAGAATTCCTGTATTAATCAATTTCTATTAGGTAATTAATTAGCAAATTGACCTAATTATATTAGAGCATATAAGGTGCAGTTTTTATATTTTGAAATGTATCACTGAGGAATACCTAGTCTCTAAAGCTTTGTGCTATGTTATGTTTTATTAAAGTATATGAGGTGGTATATTGGAGTCTTTCTGTGTATTTTTTTTTTTCAACAAACTTTGTTTTAGAATCCATCTTTAGTCACAGTATCCTGTTCCTTTTGTGTCCTTTGTATAGTTATGTTATAAAGCTTGTCTTATGAAATTATGTTGTAAAGCCTTTTTACAGATAAAGATTTGCAATCGCTGAGACATCCTCTAACATTATTCAGTACCTTACACTACATGGACATGAGCATCTAATCATGCACAAATCTAATGAGGGTGCAGCATCATTGCATGACATTTAAACATGTCTGAGTTGCTCCTCTATGTTTTGATTTTGCCTCATATTTACCACTTATTTATACAGTCATTAGTACATAATGTGGACAGCCATGTTTTTTTCAGCTGACCCTGTTGTGTAGCTTTGTGAATCACACAAACTCTGCATGTGGCAGCTTATGCATATTCGCTTAGCACAATGAGGCGAATCTTATGAATTGCGCCCATGATGTGGGAAATAAGAATGATACTAAGAGTGGTTCCCTAGGATGTCCTGCTACCGTTACGTGTCATTTATTTATTATGCTAGATTTCAAAGCTGAATGAGATACATGCTCCTGAAGCGGCATACTGCTGAGAAATCATGGTCAAGACAAAAACTACACTGTCACTCTTTCCTCAGAAAGCCTTACACTGGAGATGTGGCTTGTTTGCCATTATGATGAAATGCAGTGTTTTATTTATATTACTGTTGCAGAACTAAAAGTGATAGTAGAAAAAAATGCAATTGATTTTCTATAAGTAGTACAACTTAGCAGATTTCCTACACATTATTTGTATTCATAATGATGAACATAATCATATTTTTTTCTTATTTGTTTAAATGCTTCTATAATTTCTGTGAAAATCTCAAAACCACTCAGAAAGGTACTGTCTGTTGCCGTATGAAAGAATAAGTCTGGCTGAGCAAAACTGTTGTCAGTGATATGTGTTTAGGTTTCAGTTTCCAAGACTTAAAAAGTTATTTGTGGTAAGTTACAGAAAATATGTCATTTTTTTATGCATTGGAGAACTGACATAAAGACTGTGTGTGGTATTCATCATGCAAAAGCGTAAAGGGTATCTGCAATGTTCACTTGTTTCCACAGTAAAGATGTGATTCATAGAGGTAAGTTATACTACTGTATGATGGCCATGAATAGGCATAAACAAATGAAGTCATAATGAGATGCAAATGAGAAAATATGCAAAATGACATATGCTAATGAGGGCTTCTCCTGTCTATTTGCGATTCATAGTCATAATTCCATGTTTCCACACTATCCACAGATTCATTATAAAAGGTGGATGTTGCTTTCGTGTTGGTACATGAATAAACGAGTCTTCATGGTTTCTGTTTAAGCAGCTTTATTCTCTACAAACACATCACTGTAAACGCTTATTTGACTACGACTAACTTATATACAAACTAACTGTTGCAATCATACATGCTCACTCACTGGCTGCTTCTACAAAATGGCACTAGGGATTGCACTTGTCTGGAATTTATACATACACAAACAGGCTCGCATGCATCTTAAAGACATAGGCACACACACGCTAAACTCTGATCTACAGTGGAGCTGCACCTTTTCTACTTTGCAATATGCAGCGATGATGTCACTTGCTTCTAGCCTGAGCTGCTTACATCGGTGAAGCTAAAACCACTTGCTGGTAGTGGCGCTTACCCACCAAGATAGTGGAGATATAGGCAGAGAATAACTCACTATTACTTTGACAATCAGGAGGTATTTGATAGGCTTAGAGTGGACAGAGATATTATAAGGGTCTTAGTGACTATGTTTGGTCCCCTCACAATAGCATTGGGGGGATTAGTGGACTTCCTATCACTGTGGATAAAAAGGAACATATAGCCCTTACTATATTGGCCATGGGGATAGAGGCAGACTGGAGACACGTTGGCTATCTCACAGCTTTCTGTCTCAAGGATATTTCAGCAGTTTCTAGATATGCTCTTGCCACAGTCCATCAGTCCATCTATTTCCCAGTGTCACATGTTGGATTTGCATCCATGTTGCAATTAGAGCCCCATCTGGTCCATGGGGGGATTGATATTGCAACTCCATCCCATCAACTGTCAGTGTGTGATGCATGGCAGGTCATCACCAATGTCTCTGCCCAGCATCCTGGCAGTGCACTTGACTCCCATATCTGGTACACTAGTTCACGCTACTGACTCTTCCTGCAAAGTAAGATGTCCAGTGATCATCTTGTTGCTAAGAGAATAATACTTTTTTTTCTTTTTTCTATTTTATTTAAGTAGTTATTCATAGTAAAGTGTGTTTCCAAATACTAAACCACTTTTTCTTTCTTTGTCTGCCACCTTCCCCCATTTTCTCTCTTTTTTCTGTCAGGTGATGCTAAATATCCACTGGAGCCGTGGCTCATGACACCAGTGAGAAGTCCAAGTGCAGATGCTGAAGACAGTTACAACACACCCTATCCCAAACCTGTATTGTTTTCACTGAGAGGGTATTTGACGTTGAGAAGACTCATTTTATGTGCCCGGATGAGTCTAGGTGTACCTGTCAGTATGTCACAGCTACTGCATGCAGGATGTTAACTGGTCATTACATTCTGTATGACATGATTACTTTCTGGTCTGGTTGTGAAGTGACCCATGGTGTCCCTGCAGGTCTCAATTCCATTCCTACTATGACTAACAGTGACTAGATGGCAGCAGCAGCAGTAAGGGACCCATGTAGCAGGCTCATACATGGCATATGGTTGTGAGCATAAACAGGCAGGTCTAGTCTAGAACTATCTACCATAACATTCTGGTTAGTGTTTCTTTCCTTGTAAAAACATACAGTGTATGAATGATGCGTGCAGTGATATCTGTGGGCTATGTTGTGTGGTGTATAGCCTACTGTCATTATTCATCTGACATTCCCTGTCATCTTTAAATAATATACATATATATTTTTTTAATTCAAAACAGGTACTCATATTATTATTTGTAAAAGTCATGCCTGATTTCTCACTAGGTCCTGTTAAGTGATAGCATAATGTAATATATAAGGAATAATCAAATTTTTAACTGTTTTGCACAATACATTCTGCTGTGGTGATGTTCCTAAGTACACATGCACTGAATGTCCTCAAGTGGTACAGTTAATAAAACTGTTATTTCAGTATTTAACATGCATTCATACCTTGCAAGTGAACAAAAATGTATCATATTGTTTTTTCATATTATGCAATGTTCTCTCAGTTTGAATAGTTACATATTTTAACTGACTTAATGTTCTCTATTAAGGTACTGCTCATCAGATTACTTAATTTCATCATACACAATTAATTTGTGGATTCAGAGGTAAATATCTATGGCCGGGATTCACTAATGCTCCGTATAAGACTAAATAAGTCTTACAAGGAAACTGCAGCCTAAGAGGAAGACGTCAGCGTGCCATGCATATTCATGAGGGCATGCTGACTCAACTCTAAGGCTAACACAGAGCGTGCACGAGTGCATGGGGTGTGTCGGACTGCTGAGCAGTCCAAAAATCCATGCCCCTGCAAGTCCCTCAATCGGCAAATGTCAATTGACATGACGGGTCTGCTCAAATGTGTACATACCCAACACTACACTCCCCACATTCTAAACCCCTGTACAATTATAAAATGTAAAAGTTTTATTTATTTATTTTTTATTATTCCCAAAATAGCTGCCCGTATTTGCACATGTTTGGCGGGTTTGCCCATTGCTTAGCTACAGTTAGCAGTTTAGAGACCGAAGAGGATAATAAGAAACTTATATGCAAATTAAGCCAAATAGCAATAGCATAGTGGTAGAGCCTTCGCACAAAGAGGAGGCATTCCCGGTTCGAGTCCCACCACTCCCCTTTCTATTTTCTGTAGGAAATCTGTATAGAAAAATAATTCCTGACATTTGTCTTTTAAATTTTAGTAAAAAGCATTGAAATGGCCTATGTAGTAGTGAACAATAGTTTATATATATATATATATATATATATATATATATATATATATATATATATATAAGAAGGTGAAATGGTTATGCATACTGATGAATGCATAAGTAACATATCTTAAGCAATGTGAAGCACTGCTAACAAAGTTTACCAGTATTAAGCACATTTAAGTATAATTGCTCATAGCTTAGCACTGCTTTAACTAGTACAATGGCTTTGCACGGTGCTGCGATCACGCCAACTAGCGCAAACAAAACATGTTTGTGCGTGGCTGCACACCGCGCTAACTAGCGCAACGTCAGGCAACGTCGGGCAACGTAGAGCACCGTAGAGCAAAGTAGAGCAACACTCGGCAAAGTTGAGCAAAGTTGGCTAAACACAGCCACACCTCCTAGCTGGTCTGGCCAGTAGTAAAATAAAAAGCAATGACAGGCCTCGAACCCGAGATACTGTGCACCATAATCACAGTACTGAACAACTAAGCCATGATAGCTTGTAATATACATGCACTGTCAACACACACATACATATTAATGAAAGTTTACCCAGTGCTAAGCAGGTGTGCTTTCAGCTAAGATTTTTCAAAACCAGCCAATCACAAATAAGTGTGGGAAATGAGGCATATTTAAGCCCCATAGGCAGGAATGCTTGCCATAACTGGTTGTAGCTCCCATCTGCAGGCAGCATGGCAAGTGTTGGAGAGGGCTCTCGCTTTTGAGCGCAATGGTGGGGCATTGAGGAGTCAAAAGTGATGGTTTGGCTCCTCGCCCATAATCATGATGACAGACTCCTGCAAGGCCATTTCCAGGGCACTGAATACAAAGCGGAAGCCTGGAACAGTCTAGCACATGATCTCACCAGTGCCACAGGTGTCCCTCGGACAGGTGAGCAGGTCAGACACCACTACTCAGACCTGAAGAGATGCAAGGAGGACCGACTGAACCAGTGGATACAGGAGGCCCGTGGGATGGAAAATGCCCCACTACTGAGTAGGTAGCCATGGAATGAAGTATGTAAGAATTGCTATTGTAGTCTATATTATGGATAGGTATATGTCTCAATATCACTTCATTTACTTCACAGCTGCAGGTGTCTGTGCTGCGAATCAGCAAGCCTATGCAGATAGGCTGCTAAGGCTGCACCACCAGGCTGGTTAGTAATTATTCTGCATGTATTGTTATATAAAATAAGTGAGAGAGCATGAACAAGAGTGTTGCAACCCATTAATAAAGGTATAATACATCTTGAATAAGTCTTCTGCATGCACTGTAATGTCAAATAAATGAGAGAGCCTCTAGAAAAGTGTGTGATGTAATTAATAAAGGTATAATTCCTGGAGTGTGTCCATGTCACTTTCCTCGATATGTTGTTGTACTCTTGCATTATAGAAATAGTACTGTTGTATTAAGTGCTGTCAACCCACACTTGGGTAGGCCCATATAAATTGGATGAAGGGAGTGCCAGTAGCTGTTAAGCATATATACAGTCCTCAACTGTTGGTTAATAGCTGGCATGTATAGGTTAATCTGGCACATGAGTAGCTTATTATTGTGTTCCCCAGAAATGTCAGTGTGCTGCTAGAAATGTAGGGGCTGTTAAAATATAATTGATAATGTCACCTGAACACATCCAGATATGTAGATATATACATATAAATAAAATATATAATTACGTAGCAGTAACATCTGCATCCTGGACAGTCTGTATGTCAGATACAGGTCAGGTATATAAAGAACGAGCAAAACCCATTTCAAAATTTAAAGGACATTGCCTAGTGTAATACATGTAGGGGATATATACCTGCAGTCAATAGGAATGTAGTGCAAACTGTAAGTACATATAAGTTGTTAATGGAGGTATCTTTTACACCCTATTGTATGTGCATAAACAATGCAATTCCACACGTCAATGGGTATGTCTAATCTCAAACCATTTGTTAGGACATATGTCCTATTGGTTTATAAATATCTGCATTTACTTTGATGCATGTGCCCTGTTCAAATACCACAGTCTTGGTGGCCTGTTGCCACCAATCAATCCTGCATGCTGTTGGAATGTCCACTGTTGTTCTATATATGCATGTGTTATGCTTGCTGTTCAACTGTTGGAACTCTGGTGTGTTGGGTTAATGGGAATACTACCGCATGCTGTTACAACTAATTTGGAATGCTTTTGGCTATTAACAACCCATATTGTCATTAAATCCTCCTAAACATAGAATGTATGGGAAGGCCGGTCCCTGCAGATCCACCTGTCCCACCTCAGCTGACCATGGCACCTGGCACCAGCAGGTCCGGTGCCCAGCCCGGGACCTCCTCCTCCATTGGCCCTGTGCCACCTTTGGGTGGAAGCACTGCAGGGGATGGGGCTCATCCCCCCCATGCAAGCGTGGCCGGAGGAGGGCCACCTATCACCCTCCGAATGGTCCGGGCTGTGGTGCGTAGGGAGATCGAGCGTTCAGTCGCTGATCCTCTATGCCAGCTTGAGGCATGTGTGGTGTGACTCATTGGTGAGCCTGCCTCTCCTACGCAACCCACAGCACAGCCACCCTCTGGGCTGTGAAGGTGCAGTGGTGACTGCCCATGGGTGGGGATCTCAGTTCCACTATTGCCATCTGTGGGCTCATGGGCTTGTGATTTCCAAACATCCTTCCCCGTCAATGGTGTTCACCCACCACATGTCATATTCTGCCCCTGTATGCATCTTGTTTGTCTTGTCTGTTTACCTCCCCAACCTACCTCCCCAAATATACCCACTTCCCCTACCCCACATTCCACTCTCACCTGAAAAAAAAGGGCAATCTGCTCCCCAAAAAAATTACGCCCCATACACAGCTGCCCATTTTGCACACATGTCTGCTGGACACATAAACTGATATTTAATTGGCAGTACAACATACTTTGTTGTCCTCACCCCTTTCTCAGGGGTGGAAGGTTTCATATTTCCCTCCAAATTTCTAGCATATGCACAACTGTTGCTGTTAAAGAAATGGGCAGCTATGGACCTTCCCTACACCCATCCTGCACATCCTGAGCTGTTTTCCCCACTTCTTTCCCTCTTTGTGCCCCTTTTTCACCACTTTCTATCTCCCCATTTTCTTTTCTTTCAAAGAAATGAGCATGGGGGTGAGTGGGAGTAAGCACTTTTAAGCAGTAGTTAGCGGGTTTGCGCGAGTGTTTGCTTGTGTGCGCTTAGCTAAGTATTGCTAAGCTTTGCGCAAACCCACTTACAACTGCTTAAAAGTACCTTAGTCTCCCTGCATGTGAGGGCCCTTATTCTGCTCAGCAGCAAAATAAAACACCTCTGTCAGTCTGGAACCCCGGACCTTGGACACACTGGACTGCATGAAGTACCACTAAGCCGCAGTAGATATACAGCAGGTTGTTGCTGAAATAGATATATCATGCATCAGAATGAGTGAATGTAAAGGAAAGATAGGAATGCCATAACACAAAACCTGTTCTGTGGAACTTTACCAGCAGTTGTGTAATTGCATTACATGACTGGGATAACAGAACCAGCCATTCTAGCAGTAAATAATGTTACAGCAGCACTTTACAACCCCCACACAGTATCATAGCAGGACAATCCCCACCCAAATGTACAAAATATCTGTGTGTTCAGGGTCCAGCAAGGATGGAGGTAGGCCTACTCAGTACTGGAATTGTCCAGTTTTCTTGAGCATCATGTGCTAATGTCAACTATAAAAAAGTAGAAACTGTGCAGAAGTGAGTACATTAATATTCACAGTATAGCAGTTCACAAACAGTTCATGTGCCAAATGAATACATCTCAATAACTACTTATGTATGGCAGCTAATTGTATAAGTAGAAAATAAACAACATACTCCCATGTATCTTGTGTTAGCATTTGTAGGGGCAAGTACAATTCTACACTGACAACTGTGTACTGAAGTGGCAACATTCAGGTATGAGTACAACATTCAAATCACTGGCTACACCCCTAGCTTCAGATATAAGAAGTATATCAACCTTCTGACTTACACAACGGTGTCCACAGCAAACAAGCATGGGCCGCACTTTGGAAAGCTGAAAAGGCTACGCCTACCTGACTTAGCAATTTATAGCATTGGGTTGCTATGACAGTGAGTACTGCAATCACCACACAGCAGGCTGCATGAAATTACCAAATGGTGGCCACCGATTGGTGCAGAGGCCATCACATGCACATGTGCAGATACCTATAAAAGCAGTCTGCACTTGCTGTCCACACATGCAATCATTCCATTGCTGTTACAGAGAGAGAGAGAGAGAGAGACACACAGAGACAGACAGACACCGACATCTACATCAACATCAACAATAGCAGCAGCAGAAAAAAAAAAAGACACACGGAACTGAAAAATACAAACATACAAAGGAAAGGTATGTAACAGATATGTATTTACTGGCATGTAGTAGATGTTTTTGAAGAGTACTCTACATAATTTGAATCATCCATATGTGGCAGCAGTAAGTATCTATGCACAGATGCCCTGCATAACTACTGCCATGGACAAATCAGTGTGCAGCTGTGTGCAGTGGGATATAACTGTGACATATGTAGCTCAGCATTAAATGTCAAACATCTGATCCATGTTATCTATGTTCTGTACAGTAGTGTGTACAATGGCTGTTTGGGGGAGTAGAGCATACAGCTATATAAACATGGATGTGACAGTGTAACAAATGCATGATAGTCATATTAATGTGTAGCTTAGCATTGGCAACTGCTGTACCAGACTAGTATGCTAATCTAGCATTTGCAGCTATATATACACCCTCTAATATTACTGTGTGCTCACATGTGACACCTGTTCATGTTGCAGCAAGGCCCAACAGGTCAGCCGTGAGGTCCACGGACTTACAACAGCATGGACCTTGTGTGTGTATGGCACACACATACGGAGAGATCTTTCTGTGTCAGATATATTAGCATCTGTACATGTGCATAGAGCAAGGGACATACTGCAACTGTTTGTGAAGGGCGGACATATATATGTTGGTGAAGGTTGTTATGTGCATATTTCTATGTAGGTTGTAGTGTGTGGCAAACAAGACAGCATACAGTGCTAGTATATAACATGTGGTGGTTAAACGCTGTGGGTATGATTTGTCAGGTTTGCAATGTTGCAGCAAGTGAGGCCTGCTAAAGTTAAATGGGCTGAGAACACCTTCAATGCATTCCGCACAAGACTGTGCAATATTATTACATAACTGTACACCTCACAACCTTTGCATAATTTGATATTCCCACCATGAAAGGTGGACTGTATATGTGCCTATATGTATATCTATATGTACACCAATATGTGTATACACTATATGTACACAAGGTAACTGCAATAAAGGTAGATGTGTAGGGGTGCGACAGGTAATGGGTATATGGTATGGGAAAAGGGCAGTAAGAACACAGATAGTGAGGGGGTATGGCTGCTGGTAACCTGATTCAGTGGCTTAAATACTATCTCTGCGTGATACAGGATAAAAATTGCACAGAAACAGTCAACCACCTATACAAAGTACAGAGTAAAATTAAGCATATACAAGTAGAGAACTACGACTAGGGTGTGACATACTTTCTAGTCCATTAGGAACAGGTCAGAAAAACAAATCAGTGGGCAGCAGAAACTTTGGCCAGGCTTTAGAATGGCTGGAAAAGGATGAAAGGGGTCCTTAAAGACCATGCAGGTTCTTTAGTGCAGGATAGGAGGAAGAGAGCTAGGAGGAATCAGAAAGATAACAACATAAGAATCAGGTAGGGGTTAAGGTAACAAGACAATAGTAGCACAGTAAAAAACAAATTCTGGGAATATAGTAAAAAAAAACAATTCAGTAAATATGCAAGGCATAAACAGTTCAGTACATGTGCAAGGTAACAGCCACTTGAAGTTAGGTTGTGTCGCCCACTGTGGTTACCCTAATGTGAACTATGTAGTCAGAATGCTGCACATAGGAAATATGTGCCAAGTACACTAGGAAAACGGTAATCAGGTCTACCTTAAAGAGGGAGGCTGTTGACAGGGATGCAGGGTAGAGCAACTAGTTGTAAGACTAAGTTGCACTCTAATATCGCTTCCGTCTCCTCACTGTGGGTTGCTCAGCAGCATTCCAAATGGCACCACCCTCAGCATCTTGCACATGTTGCCTTATAATAGCAATGGCAGCCCTAACATTTTTTGTCTGAGTTAAGCTTTTTACGTTTTCACTCTCTTTGTATACTGCAGTGTTGCAGTGTTTCTGAGAAAAACATGGGGGAATGTTGTTTGCAGAGTTTTAAGTACTGGGCTGGGCTGGGCTAGTGTACTGCCTGTGTAATTGGCTGATTCCGATTGATTTCACCTGGCAGCTCTGCTAGTTCTCCTTGGTTAACTCCCTACTACTTTTTTTCTTTCCTTTTCCCTTTCTGTTTCCACAGGGGTAGCGCCGCGCAAACAAGCACAAACACGTGCACTCGAGTGCACACGCACACAGGCTTAGGTGAGTGCACATGCACACGCACACAGGCTTACACAGGCTTAGTCGGGTGCACACGCGTGCACACAGGCTTAGATGGGTTTACAGGCGTGCACATGCGAACACGGTGTAAGCACATTTGCAAGAAAATTTGGTGATATCCATGGTGTACACCTTCAGTTTCTGGGTTTCAGTTAAGACAACTGTAGACACACCTCTTCCAATCCTGAGTAACTCATAGCAAACACAAGCCACTCTGCTCCAATAAGCTTACAGTCTTTCATACATACCCCCTCATAATGTCACCTATCTTCTACTCTACTACTCCCCTACTCCTACACTTACACTCTAGGGACATGGCTCACATGCCAGTGAAAATTGGGATTCACTATGCCTACTAATGCTTGGTTACATCTCTCAAACTGACCATCCCCCCTTAGCAACCACTACTCAGTAGCCATGTTTTCTTCAGCCTGCCATTCACCTGCATGGCAGAAGAATATTTTTAATAAAAATGCCTATGTTTGGCTTTTTTTTTTATTTTCTGGTTTTTAAAGCGCCACATGTTTGCGCGGCGCTGCTCTACGCTTAAACATCAGAGATCGGGGGAAAAATTGATTTTTATTAATTTTCAACAGATCAAAATGCCAATGGCCTTATATTTGGCCATTGGCATGCTTCCTCAACTGGATGCATCCTTTATTTGGAGCTGTCATAGCTCCGTTTTGCTATTTGCAGAACGGTACTCCATTACCAATGGAGTACATTTCTGCAAATAACTCTACTCTTCCATGGATCACAAATTTACCTCATTTGCATAGCTTTCAGCAGCAAATGAAGTCATTTGCATAACATAACACTGTCCATGCAAGAGTAGTTTTAGGAGCTGTCATGCACGCCCCTGCCGGCTATTGCTGGATCGCTTGGCAGACATATTGGCTGTCTGCGGCTTACACTACTCTTAGACTCCATGCAAGCCTTTGTGAATCCGCCCTATATATATATATATATATATATATATATATATATATATATATATATATACACACACACACACACATATGGATTCACTTCAGATGATCGAGTTTCCAAAATCTCGAATCTCATATGATCGAGACTATATGTTCGAGTTTTCAGAAACTCAAACATTTTTGCAGGGGGGCAAGCCCCACCGCACCCCCCACATAGGGGCTGTTCCCCCCACACACACCCTAATTAACTATATTAACTATAAGATCGCGCTACAGTGGGGAAAAGGGAAATCTCCCATTCTGCGCTTCTGCAGACACTGCAGAACGGAAGATTTCCTTGTTCCCCACTGTAGCACAATATTGGAGTTCATATATTTAAGTAGCAGGGGTGCAGAGGGCTTGCACCCCTGCAGAATCCCTCACTTAAGGTATTCACACAATTTATTTAATCCCCCCCTTCAGATGTTCGAGTTTGTGAAAACTTGATTTTATGGTCTCCACCATATGAGTTTCGAGATTTTGGAAACTCGATCATCTGAAGTGAACCCATATATATATATATATATATATATATATATATATATATATATATATATATATATATATATATATATATAAAATGTGTGCAGTGGTGAGGGTGAAGTGGCACCAGTGTTTGTTTACATGGTAGGATATTCTTAATCTTTAATTTTCTTACTAATGTTTTCTTGAATACTTGTGTATTACTACTTTTAAGTTGGAAGCAGATGCAAACTGAAACAATGATAATGCATTCAGCTATAATCGTGTCAATCACTGCAATCTTCTTTCATGACATACAGCTTTCGTTCCAAAATTCTATGAAGTTTTAATCAATACCATTAATGGAATGAAGCACATACAGTTGAAATGTGCCCTCTAAGTTCCCCCTTTTTTCTTTAATTAATATATTTATTTTTACTTCATTTTATAAATTATTCACCTTCATATTAAGTATTAATGTGTATGTGTGTGTGTGTGTGTGTGTGTGTGTGTGTGTGTGTGTGTGTGTGTGTGTGTGTGTGTGTTTGTGTGTGTGTTTGTGTGTGAAGGTCAAAATGCAAGTAGCAGAAATGTCATACTTCAATCAGAGTAGGTCAAGGTCAAATGTGTTATATACATCTCTGAAAGATAGGCTAGGTGATGGTATAAGAGATTTTGAAGGTGAGCTGTAATGAGAGCTGGATGGTGAGTTGGTCTGATGTCCTGACCTATTTGTTGCAGGTAATCCAGCAGATACTGATTTGACAGTGCTGTTGGACAGTCATCAAAACCTCCAACGAAAGGTTCTGCTAGGTGTAGATGAATGCTGATGTGGCCTGTTGTGCTTGTTCACCCTATTAATTATTGTACTTTCTTGAGAAGTACATCTAGTCTCATATAATTTGCTCCCACATGTCTGGACAGTGCCCCATCCTCTTTTCCTTACAAGACAAATTCCTGCACGAGTCTGGTAAGTGCTAACCAGTGTACTAATGCAGGCTGGCATGGATGCCTGCTGTGCCATCACACTACATATCAGTGTGATTGTGGTATTATCCCTACTCTCTGTCATTTCAGTGTAGTACTAGAAATACTGTTGTGTACCCTGGAAGACTCTAATATTTCCAGTTGACTGTCTGTGGCAGTAATCTGAGCCCTAACAATGTTATGGCACATTTGCTGCTGGGCAGTCAGTGCTTTACATGTTTCCTGTGGTAGCTGTGGAAATTTCCTGTACCTGGCACACCTTTGCAAAGTTGTCAGTGTAGACACTGCTACCTCTGAATTTCTGTCTTAATTATGAAATTGTTTTCTGAGTTTGGAGATACTGGTGTAGAAAGGTGCATGGGTTTTCTTCCTCTATAAGTGTAAGTGTAACGTCGTCAATTGCTTGACTTGTGGTGCACTGTCACTTCTTGCAGAATTACTAACATGTTATAGGGTATGAGATCCTGTCATTAAACTTGGAGACTGCATGCCACTTTCCTCAAGCTGCCTCATAAATTTAGCTGTGTTATCTTCATCATCATCATCATCATCATCTTCAACAGCCATTCTGCTGCTAATATGCTCTAAATGTATTGGTATAGTGGGAATGTTTTTTTCTGCTGCTGACCCTGTAAGAAAACACTACTGTATGCTGAGTAAAGCGGTGTGGAGGATACTTATTATGCACACTGCCTTTATTGTTATTGTGTACAGAAGTTGATGGTTCACCTGTTAATAGTAATAGTCATGTGTTAACAGTAATCATCCTATGTCAGCACTGAATTCTCTATAAATATATATATGTTACTCTTTTTAAACCAGCTGCAGACATTGGTACTAACCAGTGTCTACACCATCTCTGATTATTCTAGTCCCATAATCTTCTGTGTCATAGTTACCCCATAAATGGTGAGAATATAGCCCCCATACTGGTATGGGTAATTGCATTCTGCCTCATCTTGGTTCTAGGATGTCCTAACATAACATTTGCCCTCTTCTTGCACTGTGTTATGGTGCAGTTCCTTCCATAGCATTAATATCCAAACTACTTGATTCAAGGCCTTTGCCATCTCAGCTTGTTTGGGACCCCCTTTCCAAACTGATGTTTGCTGTATGTTCTAAGACCTGCCTTCAGCTAATCCATGGATCAGTGGGTAGAAGGCTCACTGCCCTAGTCAGCATCACCAAAAGCACCACCATATGCAACTGCATCCTCGACATCTGGGTCTTCCATTGTAACACCGTCTGGCAGTATAAATGCTTGAGGCCTTGTGGGCCAGGGACATTTGTTGAGCTGGCCTCCTTTTCACCCCTTCCTTCCCTTGTCCTCCCTCCTACGCCCTCTTACCTTACTTCCCACCCACACTGCCCTCTTATATAAAAAAACTTTGAAACAATAGGGGTTATATCCCCAAACAAAAACATTGTACCCCTCTTCTTCCACCTCTTTCAACACAACCCTCTTGATGTTTTCCTTCTTTTTTCCTTCTTTGTTATGCCCCCCCCTTTTTCAGTCCTTCTCATCTCCCTCTTTGCATTCTTTTAAGAACTCAGTGTGTCTGCATAAGGATACTCATATATAAAACATATTAAACCCCTTTATTTTTTAAATATTAAAAATAAAAGCTGTACCGTCCACTGTTTGCCTCAAGTCTTTCAAGCTTGATTGTGCATAGCCATGTTATTCATCAGTGTCCAAGTGTACACTGCACAATGTAAAGACTGACTCAAAGTCGGTGGGAATCTCTTACCGTGGATCTGTGTATACTAGATATGCATGACCCTCTGGAAGAATGTCACAAAAATACATAAAAACAAAACATAACATAACTGTTTAACATAAAAACATAAAAAAAAAACATTTTATACATAACTTTTAACATAACAGACTTTTTGTGAGCAGTATCCGTGCACCTAGTTGATAGGGTCGTCACTTGTCTCTGTTACAGTTTTGGTGTGTATGTGTGTATGTGTGTGTGTGGGGGGCTTGAAAATAGTAAATGCGTTCATACTTTACAAGAAAAAATATATTCAAGCTTTTCTCTAAATGTCACAGAAATCTTTGATGCTACATTTAAGTTATCTTAACATATAAGTGGCACTTCACTTCCCCATGTCCCAAGTGTTTCTCTCCAGTTGCTTCACTCTACAAAAAGTGAAACAAGCACATATTCCTTCTGCAGCAGCAGCAGTAGTCAGACTTATCATATCGCACTACCTAAAGAACCTGCACAGCTGAATTTTATCTGCAGTTGGCAAAAAGTACACAAGCAACAATTAAAGTTAAATCTATGTAAGGCGATATGCAAATAACTTAATTTGTTAAGTCTAGTGTGCATTGTTTTGTAGTGCTGAATCTGCTGGAAGGTTATCTCCACCCCCACCCACTCACAAGCCTTTTACTGCTGAAGGTGAAGCTACATTAACACTTCAGCCTATTTCTCTCTTATCAGTGTAATATATCCATGGAAAGACATTGAAAAGCCCATAACTATAAAATTAGATGCTGTGACTCGAGACAAGTATTTAGAGTTCAGACAACTTGTCTTTTGTATCCATGAATATCCTACCTCGCTGATTGTTTATGGTGTAAACCATCTGGGGGGGGGGTGGGAGAGAGAAACTGCTTTCCACTCAAGGAACTGAAGGCTCTTCCCTGCATTTTAGCTTGCTCTCCCACTACATTTGCCGCTGTGGCCCCAACTTCAGAATCACTTCACTACCCCATGTCCCAAGTGTTTCTCTCCAATTGCTTCACTCTACAAAAAGGTACATTGGATTCTTGTATTTTCTTAATCATTATGGTTTATTTCATTTTGGTTCAAACTAGTACTAGAAAAATGTAACTAAGATTTCACTGTGTTTAATTGTGGCTTTGCTGTTAATGTGTAGTAAATATATCAGAGCATGTCTACTGACTTTTTACTCTAGGTTGCAGTAATAACAGCAAAGTTTGTCTTTCTGCTATTAATGTGTAGCAATTGTATTAGCAAGTTTCTAATGGCTGGGTGTTTTACAATAGGATTCAGTGAAACCATCAAAATCTTTCTTGTTTGTACTGCAGTTACATCAAGTAATCCTATAGTCTGCTGCCATCTGGCTAAGTGTTCTTTCTTTTTTTTCTCTTTTCTTTCTCCCTGCTAACCTGTAGTACGTATGTTTATGTTGTGTATATATGTTTCCACTCATTTCTGCTGAAGGCTTCTATTGTAATACCTGATTATATGTTTGTATGAACAACACAGTTGCTGGATATTGTAAGTGATTGTTAATATATGAGAGTTTGTTTGTGAAGAGTTTTGCATTCTCTAAAGTTGCTTCCTTTTTTATTTTTATATATGTTACACACTCTAGCTGGCTGCCTTTTCTAAGTGCTTAAATATCAGATTTACAGATTGTATGTTGTGCAGAAAAGAGTGGGAGCTAACTGATAGGCTTGCCTCCTGTACCTCTAACATCTGTAAACTACATCTCAGTAACCCCACACTTGCATGCATACACATATCTCTTGTTAGTTTAGTTTATTTTTCTTTCTGTCCTTCTATACTTTGGAAGCCACCATTTTTGTTTTTAGTAATCCCAAACTTGAATACCTACAAATATCTCCTGTATGCTTATTGTCCTTTTTAAAGCTAGAAAGCTGAAATGCAAAACTGTGAAATATACTGCACTAATCTTGTTTGCCAAACATTACTTACGGTGGATGAGTATAGACAAATAGTACTGTGCTAACAAGTTCAACCATCAAGAAATCCTTAACTTTTTTCTATGTCTCTCCCTCCCAGTGAAACAAGCACATCTACCTTCTGCAGCAGTAGTAGACAGACTCAGACTTATATCGCACTACCTAAAGAACCTGCACAGCTGAATTTCAATAAGCAACAAATAAAGTTAAATCTCTGTAAGGCAATATGCAAATAATGTAATCTGTTAAGTCTAGTGTGCATTGTTCTGTAGTGTTGAATCTGCTGGAAGGATATTCCCACCCACACTCACAGGCCTTTTACTGCTGAAGGTGAAGCTACATTAACACTTCAGCATATTTCACTCTTATCAGTATAACATATCCCTGGAAAGACATTGAAAAACCCATAACTTAAAATTAGATGGTGTGACTCGAGACAAGTATTTTGAGTTCAAGCAACTTGTATTTTGTATCCATGGATATCCCACCTCACTGATTGTTTATGGTGGTAAACAATCTTGGAGGAGTTAACTCCCCCTCATTCCTATGATCCAATTATAAACAACTTTACCTTGTCCACACCCACATTTCATGCATACCTTACTTTCTTTTATTTAGACAAACTTATCTGCTTTCCCTTACATCCATCACCTTGAATTCATATTCCCTCTACTATACTTTTTTGCATCTTACTCTACTTTGCCATCACAATACAATAACCACCTCAAAGTATTTTAAACTAACTCCAGGCTTACCACCTTCTCTTCTACTATACACACAAACTAGCATTGCACCATAATTTTACTACTAACCAATCACATCTCTACAACTCATCCTTATCACAAACTGCAAGGTAAAACACCTAACCACATTATCAAAGCCCACTTTGAAGTCAAAACATTTCAAACCTTAGCTTTAGCTGCACACATATCACATGATAACAGTCTTTATTTACACCTGACAACATTCAAACAGAAAAAAATCCACTTTTACTATTTTTAAACCCACTATCACAGTTAACATTCTCCTCCTAACTTGCCTAGCCTTATTTACTCTTAATTCTCAACTTCACTGCAGCTGTATCTTTGCATACCCCCACACACCAGTATACAACAACCTCCTCTTAACACTCTCCCCAATAAACAACACAGCTTCTCATGTATCTCCTCCCAGCTTTTTTCTATACCCTCCCATTCTATTCAAGCCACAAACTGGCCTCCTCACCTTCTATGAAACCACACTTGGACACCAGTACCCTCATCTAGGAATAAAAAACACTTCCCATGGTACGCATCCCTCATTACCTATCTACTCAAATGTGAAGACATACATCCTAACCTTGGCCCATCCTCTAATTCTAACCACAAGAGTAACCCCAAAGACTTAAATGTGTTTACACTGAATCTTAGCAGTATATGTAATAAACAACAAAATAACTGGAACTAACGACAACACCATAAACTGAAGCACAAACACTGTTCCAGTAGAATGTCATGATCCACACTTTATTTACTATTATTAAACACAATTAAAACTCAAAAGTTTAGCGCTTTCATCTACGTACTGTAGACTTCTTCAGAACAATCAATAAATCCAACAGTAGTTCTTAAATACTCTAAAAAACCCGCCAAAATTGTAAAATTAGATCAATTGTCTGAAGGTATCTTAAAGAAACAAATACCCCATTTTAAATGGTCTTTACATGAAACATAAGAATAGATAGCCTTAGTCATTGTTCTCGACAATATAAACTGAATTGCTATCATACTCTAAAAAAATCTTATTAAAACAATGTTTCAAATTAATGAATATTAATCATTAAAACACACAATATACACTAAATACATGTATTACCATTACCAATATTAATAATAAATAATACACAATTGCTAAAATTTGCTCTTATAATATCAAGTGAAATTGTTGAACTTTTAAATAATTTCATACAAAATATTCAGAATATGCAGTTTTCTTTAAAAATATACAGCTTATTTTAAAAACAGCTATGTACATGAATAATAATATATATACAGGACTATTAATAAGTATACACAAATAATACAGCATACATATGCATCATATTTGATCAAATTGCTTATAATATTATTTAATAATTTATTTATTCAGTTTTTCAATTTCTCAACAAGGGTTTGGTAGGTATGGCTTCATTTAAACCCGGGGGTATGGCAGCATTCAACCTTATTTGCCACTTGATTTCTTTTTCAGATACTATTGCTTTAATGTCACCCCCCCTGGGGTTGTGCCTAATAACCTCCAAAATGCCAAACACAAATCCACCACATTTAAGATTCCCCAAAGGTGCTTTGACAAGGCATTATTGGGGTCCTTTTTACGTATACAATAAAGATGATCATAAATTCTCTCACGGAGTCTCCTATCAGTTTTTCCTACGTAAAATGAACCACAAGTGGAACATGTTGCCAGGTAAATCAAGTGTTGTGTTTGACAATTTCCTTTATTAAAATAAATTTTACTATGTAGAATGTTACCCAGTGTGATACTTTCTTGTGTATTGATACTCCCACACTGTTTGCAATGACCACATTTTGAAGTACCACCTTTCCCTTGCTTTGATTTCAGATGGTATTCATTATTCATTCTTATTTGAAATATACTTTGTAAGTTCCTATCAGTTTTATAAACAAATATAGGCTTAATTCCCAGCTTATCACTGATTCCATCATCACTAGTTATTATGTTCCAATTTTTGTCAATAATCTGTTTGACCTGACTGGCCTGCCTGCCATACTTTACTATGCATGCTTTTGAAAACTTTTAGCATGAGGTAATATTCTATGGGCACCATTATTGACAGTATTTGGAACATTAGGTGGTCCTACACCCAACACTGGTGTATACTTTTTCCCCCATTCCTTGATAACATAACTAGTGACATCCTCTACCAGGTCCTCAGGGTAGCCTCTGTCCTTAAATAATCTTCTTACAAACTGCATTTCATTCAGGAACTCTTGCCTGACCGTAGTCATCCTTGCAACCCTAATAGATTGCCCTTTGATGATGCTCTTTTCTGGGAGTATGGGTGATTGCTATTATATTCAAGATAGCTGTTACAAAAAGTCTCCTTCCTGAATATCTTAGACTGGAATTGTTGGCCATCAGAATATATATATGCATCTAAATAGTTAATACCTGAAACTTCAATTTTGTATGTGAATCTAAGGTATGTTGTACTATTGTTAATATATTCTATAAACTGGGTAAACTCCTCTTTTTCACCCCGCCATAGAATGAAAATGTCATCCAAATAGCGTACATATAGTATCATATATCTATGCCAAGGTGAGTTAAGCACAAATTCTTTTTCCCAATCCAATAACACAAGATTGGCATATATGGGGGCACATGCTGCCCCCATAGCCACGCCATTGCTTTGCTTATAATACTCACCATCGAAATAGATAAAATTATTATCCAATACTATATTTATGAAATCGTTTATCAAAAGTTTTTTGTCGTCACTTAACATACTGTAATCATGTACGCTTTCCATAAATCTGTTGATACCCTCATCCTTAGGTATACAGGAAAACAAATCCTTTATATCAATACTAGCAAAAAGTACATCCTGGTACCATAGGTCCTGTGTAAACTTCCCTAAAAAGTCCCATGAGTCTTTAATAATATGCTCATGGTTATTGTATATACCCTTGAGCCACTGATCTATAACTTTCCCATAAGGAAAGTTTTTACTGTATGTACCTGAAATTATAGGTCTCAATGGAGGATCTACAATATCCTTATGTACCTTCGGTATGCCACGAATAGTGGCTAAGGTGGGAAATTGTACCTTAAGGAATTCATATAATACCTCATCAATTCTGTGGTCCAAAAGATATTCCTCCAAATATAAGTCAATGCGCCTATGAGCTATATTAATTTGATTCAATGATGACCTATCATACTGATCTATATTGTTCAAGATGTCAAATATTTTTCCATTGTACTTAGTTGTTTCCATTAACACTATGCCACCCCCTTTGTCTGGTACTAATATTTTAATATTAGCTGCCTGCATTTCATCAATTACTTCATTAAGTCGCTTGTCCCAATCTGTATAGGTACTCACTTCACTGCGCTTATTTTTTAACTGATAAATTTGTTTGCTTATGACTTTCTCAAAGGTAGCTATAGTGTTATGCATAGGTGGAATAAACTTACTTTTTCTTTTTAATACTGTGGGATTATTATATATGCTAGTATTGTCATGAAAAAATAAACTTAAATTTAGTTTTCTAGTATACAATTTTAACTCAACAAGTGCATCTACATAATCAAATTTACCTTTAGGTATGTATTTCATACCTCTAGAAAATATCTTAAAATGTTCTTTATTAACACTAAGAGGTGTATAATTATAAATTTTAAAATCATTCCATATATTTACAACCCCTTGTCTAACTATGTCCTGTTCGTCTTCATCACTTACTACAAGGGAGCATCCTATTTCTTCCAAAATTGCTTCCCCCTGTTTCCCCTCCTGTTGTCTCTGTAATTTCTCTCGTACATAAACTCTTCCTCTAAAAAATCTTGTCCTTGCCCCCTGTCATCATATGTATCTCTTCTTTCAGTGTACCTGTCAGCTAATTCAAGCTGTTCCCTATTGACTTTAGTATTCCATCTATAAGCTTTGAGATTGGCATATTGCTTCATATCACGAGTGAATTTCTTAGTTTTCCTATCAAAAATCCTTTTGGAGTTGTTTTCTGCATAAATATATTGTTTATTATATAATTGTTCCCACTGTGGGAAAATTAAATCTTTAGTAATTTCAGCATTCAATCTCTCCACTTCATGTAATAAATTACTAATTTTACTATCATTACTAGTAATTATAAATTCCATAAACTGCATTCCGAAATTATCAAACATTTTATTACAAGCTTGAATGTTCACATCATTCATTTCCACACCTATGGGTTGTTTAAAAAAACGCATACCCATAGGTACAATTCCACTTGATATGCATTTCCTTAAATATAAGTTATCAATTTGTAACCCTTTGATTTGTGTCAACTTTTTACCAAAATCATATATAGCAAGTTTTAAACTAGTAAAAGGCTGCCCCTGCATGCCTTCTTTTACTTTGCCATTTTTATTTACATCGAAGTCAAATGTTAGTTTTAAAAAATTGTCTATGTTATAGTTCATATGAGTCATGTCCACTTTTTTAGATAGCTTACTTGGCTGTTGTATATCGCCAGTGTCCTTTGGTCTGTCTAGGCCCTCCATTCTGCTAGCAGCAGTTGAAGACGTTCGGTTTGGCGGTATTCTTTTCGGTCTTGCACCGGAAAAAAGAAAAAAATCTTCCGAAATGTTCGCGTCTTGATCGGATCCTGAGAAGTGGCTACCATCACGTTGAACACATCTCCTACCCAGTTCTCGTTCGGTAATACTCGAGTGTGCTGCCTCTGCCTCTCGTTGACCATTAAGTATTTCATCCGTGCTATCATCCTCGATTACGGAGCGTGGTGATGTCATCATTGCGCTGCCCATAACAGGAATGCCCCCTGGATGCTGCATACTCGTCGGCTTCATCAATTCACACAATCTGGTGATCTCACCCTTCATAATGGCTAATTCTGAATAGATCTTATCCACCTCTTCCCTTCCGACCAACATGGGTTCACCAGACACATCTCCCGTGGAATCCATGACCTCCAACAAACAACAAAATAACTGGAACTAACGACAACACCATAAACTGAAGCACAAACACTGTTCCAGTAGAATGTCACGATCCACACTTTATTTACTATTATTAAACACAATTAAAACTCAAAAGTTTAGCGCTTTCATCTACGTACTGTAGACTTCTTCAGAACAATCAATAAATCCAACAGTAGTTCTTAAATACTCTAAAAAACCCGCCAAAATTGTAAAATTAGATCAATTGTCTGAAGGTATCTTAAAGAAACAAATACCCCATTTTAAATGGTCTTTACATGAAACATAAGAATAGATAGCCTTAGTCATTGTTCTCGACAATATAAACTGAATTGCTATCATACTCTAAAAAAATCTTATTAAAACAATGTTTCAAATTAATGAATATTAATCATTAAAACACACAATATACACTAAATACATGTATTACCATTACCAATATTAATAATAAATAATACACAATTGCTAAAATTTGCTCTTATAATATCAAGTGAAATTGTTGAACTTTTAAATAATTTCATACAAAATATTCAGAATATGCAGTTTTCTTTAAAAATATACAGCTTATTTTAAAAACAGCTATGTACATGAATAATAATATATATACAGGACTATTAATAAGTATACACAAATAATACAGCATACATATGCATCATATTTGATCAAATTGCTTATAATATTATTTAATAATTTATTTATTCAGTTTTTCAATTTCTCAACAAGGGTTTGGTAGGTATGGCTTCATTTAAACCCGGGGGTATGGCAGCATTCAACCTTATTTGCCACTTGATTTCTTTTTCAGATACTATTGCTTTAATGTCACCCCCCCTGGGGTTGTGCCTAATAACCTCCAAAATGCCAAACACAAATCCACCACATTTAAGATTCCCCAAAAGGTGCTTTGACAAGGCATTATTGGGGTCCTTTTTACGTATACAATAAAGATGATCATAAATTCTCTCACGGAGTCTCCTATCAGTTTTTCCTACGTAAAATGAACCACAAGTGGAACATGTTGCCAGGTAAATCAAGTGTTGTGTTTGACAATTTCCTTTATTAAAATAAATTTTACTATGTAGAATGTTACCCAGTGTGATACTTTCTTGTGTATTGATACTCCCACACTGTTTGCAATGACCACATTTTGAAGTACCACCTTTCCCTTGCTTTGATTTCAGATGGTATTCATTATTCATTCTTATTTGAAATATACTTTGTAAGTTCCTATCAGTTTTATAAACAAATATAGGCTTAATTCCCAGCTTATCACTGATTCCATCATCACTAGTTATTATGTTCCAATTTTTGTCAATAATCTGTTTGACCTGACTGGCCTGCCTGCCATACTTTACTATGCATGCTTTTTGAAAACTTTTAGCATGAGGTAATATTCTATGGGCACCATTATTGACAGTATTTGGAACATTAGGTGGTCCTACACCCAACACTGGTGTATACTTTTTCCCCCATTCCTTGATAACATAACTAGTGACATCCTCTACCAGGTCCTCAGGGTAGCCTCTGTCCTTAAATAATCTTCTTACAAACTGCATTTCATTCAGGAACTCTTGCCTGACCGTAGTCATCCTTGCAACCCTAATAGATTGCCCTTTGATGATGCTCTTTTTCTGGGAGTATGGGTGATTGCTATTATATTCAAGATAGCTGTTACAAAAAGTCTCCTTCCTGAATATCTTAGACTGGAATTGTTGGCCATCAGAATATATATATGCATCTAAATAGTTAATACCTGAAACTTCAATTTTGTATGTGAATCTAAGGTATGTTGTACTATTGTTAATATATTCTATAAACTGGGTAAACTCCTCTTTTTCACCCCGCCATAGAATGAAAATGTCATCCAAATAGCGTACATATAGTATCATATATCTATGCCAAGGTGAGTTAAGCACAAATTCTTTTTCCCAATCCAATAACACAAGATTGGCATATATGGGGGCACATGCTGCCCCCATAGCCACGCCATTGCTTTGCTTATAATACTCACCATCGAAATAGATAAAATTATTATCCAATACTATATTTATGAAATCGTTTATCAAAAGTTTTTTGTCGTCACTTAACATACTGTAATCATGTACGCTTTCCATAAATCTGTTGATACCCTCATCCTTAGGTATACAGGAAAACAAATCCTTTATATCAATACTAGCAAAAAGTACATCCTGGTACCATAGGTCCTGTGTAAACTTCCCTAAAAAGTCCCATGAGTCTTTAATAATATGCTCATGGTTATTGTATATACCCTTGAGCCACTGATCTATAACTTTCCCATAAGGAAAGTTTTTACTGTATGTACCTGAAATTATAGGTCTCAATGGAGGATCTACAATATCCTTATGTACCTTCGGTATGCCACGAATAGTGGCTAAGGTGGGAAATTGTACCTTAAGGAATTCATATAATACCTCATCAATTCTGTGGTCCAAAAGATATTCCTCCAAATATAAGTCAATGCGCCTATGAGCTATATTAATTTGATTCAATGATGACCTATCATACTGATCTATATTGTTCAAGATGTCAAATATTTTTCCATTGTACTTAGTTGTTTCCATTAACACTATGCCACCCCCTTTGTCTGGTACTAATATTTTAATATTAGCTGCCTGCATTTCATCAATTACTTCATTAAGTCGCTTGTCCCAATCTGTATAGGTACTCACTTCACTGCGCTTATTTTTTAACTGATAAATTTGTTTGCTTATGACTTTCTCAAAGGTAGCTATAGTGTTATGCATAGGTGGAATAAACTTACTTTTTCTTTTTAATACTGTGGGATTATTATATATGCTAGTATTGTCATGAAAAAATAAACTTAAATTTAGTTTTCTAGTATACAATTTTAACTCAACAAGTGCATCTACATAATCAAATTTACCTTTAGGTATGTATTTCATACCTCTAGAAAATATCTTAAAATGTTCTTTATTAACACTAAGAGGTGTATAATTATAAATTTTAAAATCATTCCATATATTTACAACCCCTTGTCTAACTATGTCCTGTTCGTCTTCATCACTTACTACAAGGGAGCATCCTATTTCTTCCAAAATTGCTTCCCCCTGTTTCCCTCCTGTTGTCTCTAATTTCTCGTACATAAACTCTTCCTCTAAAAAATCTTGTCCTTGCCCCCTGTCATCATATGTATCTCTTCTTTCAGTGTACCTGTCAGCTAATTCAAGCTGTTCCCTATTGACTTTAGTATTCCATCTATAAGCTTTGAGATTGGCATATTGCTTCATATCACGAGTGAATTTCTTAGTTTTCCTATCAAAAATCCTTTTGGAGTTGTTTTCTGCATAAATATATTGTTTATTATATAATTGTTCCCACTGTGGGAAAATTAAATCTTTAGTAATTTCAGCATTCAATCTCTCCACTTCATGTAATAAATTACTAATTTTACTATCATTACTAGTAATTATAAATTCCATAAACTGCATTCCGAAATTATCAAACATTTTATTACAAGCTTGAATGTTCACATCATTCATTTCCACACCTATGGGTTGTTTAAAAAAATGCATACCCATAGGTACAATTCCACTTGATATGCATTTCCTTAAATATAAGTTATCAATTTGTAACCCTTTGATTTGTGTCAACTTTTTACCAAAATCATATATAGCAAGTTTTAAACTAGTAAAAGGCTGCCCCTGCATGCCTTCTTTTACTTTGCCATTTTTATTTACATCGAAGTCAAATGTTAGTTTTAAAAAATTGTCTATGTTATAGTTCATATGAGTCATGTCCACTTTTTTAGATAGCTTACTTGGCTGTTGTATATCGCCAGTGTCCTTTGGTCTGTCTAGGCCCTCCATTCTGCTAGCAGCAGTTGAATACGTTCGGTTTGGCGGTATTCTTTTCGGTCTTGCACCGGAAAAAAGAAAAAAATCTTCCGAAATGTTCGCGTCTTGATCGGATCCTGAGAAGTGGCTACCATCACGTTGAACACATCTCCTACCCAGTTCTCGTTCGGTAATACTCGAGTGTGCTGCCTCTGCCTCTCGTTGACCATTAAGTATTTCATCCGTGCTATCATCCTCGATTACGGAGCGTGGTGATGTCATCATTGCGCTGCCCGTAACAGGAATGCCCCCTGGATGCTGCATACTCGTCGGCTTCATCAATTCACACAATCTGGTGATCTCACCCTTCATAATGGCTAATTCTGAATAGATCTTATCCACCTCTTCCCTTCCGACCAACATGGGTTCACCAGACACATCTCCCGTGGAATCCATGACCTCCAACAAACAACAAAATAACTGGAACTAACGACAACACCATAAACTGAAGCACAAACACTGTTCCAGTAGAATGTCACGATCCACACTTTATTTACTATTATTAAACACAATTAAAACTCAAAAGTTTAGCGCTTTCATCTACGTACTGTAGACTTCTTCAGAACAATCAATAAATCCAACAGTAGTTCTTAAATACTCTAAAACCCGCCAAAATTGTAAAATTAGATCAATTGTCTGAAGGTATCTTAAAGAAACAAATACCCCATTTTAAATGGTCTTTACATGAAACATAAGAATAGATAGCCTTAGTCATTGTTCTCGACAATATAAACTGAATTGCTATCATACTCTAAAAAAATCTTATTAAAACAATGTTTCAAATTAATGAATATTAATCATTAAAACACACAATATACACTAAATACATGTATTACCATTACCAATATTAATAATAAATAATACACAATTGCTAAAATTTGCTCTTATAATATCAAGTGAAATTGTTGAACTTTTAAATAATTTCATACAAAATATTCAGAATATGCAGTTTTCTTTAAAAATATACAGCTTATTTTAAAAACAGCTATGTACATGAATAATAATATATATACAGGACTATTAATAAGTATACACAAATAATACAGCATACATATGCATCATATTTGATCAAATTGCTTATAATATTATTTAATAATTTATTTATTCAGTTTTCAATTTCTCAACAAGGGTTTGGTAGGTATGGCTTCATTTAAACCCGGGGTATGGCAGCATTCAACCTTATTTGCCACTTGATTTCTTTTCAGATACTATTGCTTTAATGTCACCCCTGGGGTTGTGCCTAATAACCTCCAAAATGCCAAACACAAATCCACCACATTTAAGATTCCCCAAAGGTGCTTTGACAAGGCATTATTGGGGTCCTTTTACGTATACAATAAAGATGATCATAAATTCTCTCACGGAGTCTCCTATCAGTTTTCCTCGTAAAATGAACCACAAGTGGAACATGTTGCCAGGTAAATCAAGTGTTGTGTTTGACAATTTCCTTTATTAAAATAAATTTTACTATGTAGAATGTTACCCAGTGTGATACTTTCTTGTGTATTGATACTCCCACACTGTTTGCAATGACCACATTTTGAAGTACCACCTTTCCCTTGCTTTGATTTCAGATGGTATTCATTATTCATTCTTATTTGAAATATACTTTGTAAGTTCCTATCAGTTTTATAAACAAATATAGGCTTAATTCCCAGCTTATCACTGATTCCATCATCACTAGTTATTATGTTCCAATTTTTGTCAATAATCTGTTTGACCTGACTGGCCTGCCTGCCATACTTTACTATGCATGCTTTTTGAAAACTTTTAGCATGAGGTAATATTCTATGGGCACCATTATTGACAGTATTTGGAACATTAGGTGGTCCTACACCCAACACTGGTGTATACTTTTTCCCCCATTCCTTGATAACATAACTAGTGACATCCTCTACCAGGTCCTCAGGGTAGCCTCTGTCCTTAAATAATCTTCTTACAAACTGCGTTTCATTCAGGAACTCTTGCCTGACCGTAGTCATCCTTGCAACCCTAATAGATTGCCCTTTGATGATGCTCTTTTTCTGGGAGTATGGGTGATTGCTATTATATTCAAGATAGCTGTTACAAAAAGTCTCCTTCCTGAATATCTTAGACTGGAATTGTTGGCCATCAGAATATATATATGCATCTAAATAGTTAATACCTGAAACTTCAATTTTGTATGTGAATCTAAGGTATGTTGTACTATTGTTAATATATTCTATAAACTGGGTAAACTCCTCTTTTTCACCCCGCCATAGAATGAAAATGTCATCCAAATAGCGTACATATAGTATCATATATCTATGCCAAGGTGAGTTAAGCACAAATTCTTTTTCCCAATCCAATAACACAAGATTGGCATATATGGGGGCACATGCTGCCCCCATAGCCACGCCATTGCTTTGCTTATAATACTCACCATCGAAATAGATAAAATTATTATCCAATACTATATTTATGAAATCGTTTATCAAAAGTTTTTTGTTTTAATAAAAACATATGCCTGGATTGATCAAAATAAACCTGACATACTAGCGCTTACTGGAACATGGCTACATCCCAATGTAAAAGACTCAGAAATAATACCTCCAAACTTTGCAATAACCAGAAGAGATAGATCTAAAAAAAAAGGGAGAGGGATAGCACTTCTATATCCCACTATGCTCAACATCACAACCTATACCAGTAATATACCCATCTTTTCTAATGCTAAGGTACTAATCCCCTTTTTGAACCTCAATATATCAAAAATAATTTGCATCTTCTTCTTTTGACTTTTCCCGGTTAGGTGCCGCCACAGCTGATCACCTGTCTACTCATGATTGGCAGTAGAGTTTTTACAGTGTCGAGTTGCCAGCCCGGCACCCAACCTTCCACGGAAGGCACACACACGCACACATGCCTAAGGCCAATTTAGAGTTTCCAATCCACCTAAAGCATGTCTTTGGGATGTGGGAGGAAACCGGAGCACCCGGAGGAAACCTATGCAACCACAGGGAGGACATGCAGACTCCGCACAGAAGGCACCCCAGCCAAAGATTGAACAAGCAAACCTCTTGCTGTGAGGCGACAATGCTAACCGCTGCACCACTGTGGCCATTATAGTAATAGATATCCCACCAGGTAACAATGTACCAGTGTTGGAAAATATTTTATCCTGGACATCCCAAACAATAAACCTTGAAACAATAATATTAGGAGACGTAAATATAGATTGGCAAACCATAGCTTCCAACTCCCCCACAAATAGTATAAATATGTATGTTTTTTTTCTCAGCTTATCAATGCTCCAACAAGATACAGCAAAGATCTTACCTGCCAATCCACCTTAGACTGGATTCTAGTATCCCACCCTGCTAATTACCCCTCTTCTGGTGCACTGTCTAGCTCCCTGAGCGATCATCTGCCAGCTTACTCCCTTAGAACAAACTTCAAACAACTAAGAGTACACACTATAAAATTAGTTAGGAACTCAATTCATTTTTGTCAGCATAAACTCAACAATCTCCTACATGAAATAGACTGGACACCCCTTAAACCACTACCCCTTAATGCTGCTGTACTATACTTTACTAACACCTTCCTTCACATAGTTAATACCCTAGCTCTTATTCGTATGAAAAGAATCAAAAAGAACTCAGCACCATGGCTCTCTAAGGAATGTAAACACCTGATGAAGCAAAGGGACCTAGCCTGGTCAACCTGGAAACTAAACAAAAATGAACAAAATCATGTTAATTTCAAAACACTACATAACAAAGTGACAAAACTAATCAACAGAGACAAGAAGTGATATTATTCCCAGCTTTATCTCCAACATAAAATCAACCCCAATAAATTTTGGCACTCCATATCTTCTCTACTTAACCCTGGAAGAGCACACCCTATCACCTGATACCCCTCCATCAAAAATAGCCAAAAACTTTAACAGACACTTCATAAAATCAATTTCAGACCTAATAACACCCCTAATGCTGGACCCTCCACCCTTCAACCTATTCAGACACTGACCCCAAGCCATCAACTACTTCTAACCCTGTCATTATTAATCCCCAAACTCAACACAATGTCATACAAACCCCATTCTCATTTCAGCCCATACCCGGTGACACCATTAAGAAACTGCTACAAAAACTAAAACCCTGCTCTGCTTCAGCTGACAATCTCCCCCCATACTACCTCAAACTGGCTGCTAACTCAGTTGCCTACCCAATCAGTATCCTTATAAACAGGTCTTTATCCAAATCAGAAGTACCTACCATATGGAAACAATCTCACATCACCCCCATCCATAAAGGAGGCAACTCTCTTGATCCATCCAATTTCTATCCTATATCCATCTTGTCACCCAAATCCAAAATTCTCGAGAGAGGTATCCATCAGCAGGTAATGCAATATCTATTGCAAAACAATCTTTTAACCGAAACCCAACATGGCTTCTGACCTAGCCACAGCACAGCTACAGCCCTATTATCTTTTACAGACACTGTGAACAAGGTCAGAGATGCAGAGATCTCTACAAGGCCTGTGACAGTGTCTCACCCCTCACTTTTGAGCACACTGTCTAACCTAGGCTTCTCACATAACACAGTAAAATGGTTTCAGAGCTACCTGAAGGATTGTAAACAAGCAGTGAAATGGTCCAACAAACTCTCACCCTTTCTCCACAACCCTACTGGAGTCCCCCAAGACTCCATCCTAGGACCCCTACTCTTCAACATTTTCACAACCTTCACACTGACTCTCACACTGGAACCCTCATACAATACGCTGATGATTCCACCATAATCTGCACTTCTCAATCACTACCAGAACTACTCCCAAAAACTCAACAGTCCTTTACAGCAGTAGAATCCAAAGAAGACAAAACTAGTACTCTTTCATCCCCAAAACACCTCCCTTGTCACTGATCATTTCAACATCCTTGCATCTGACAACACTGCCATAGAAATAGTGCAGGAAACCAAACTTCTAAGTGTTATCATTGACAATAAACTTTAATTTGACCCCAATATACAGCAAATTATAAAGCAAACTCATCAAAATCTGGGACTCTTATATAGAAACAAATAATCTGAAGTAGGAGATTCATTTGTCTGCAACCTGTGGGTCATGGATCCGATATCGGATCCGAACCGGCATGGTTTACCAGCTATGGATCCAAGCTCTCAGATCCTCCCCTCACCCATAATGCCCTGCTCTACCCTCATAACCTCAGATCTCGTTTGCCGCGCATGGTGACCAGATTGTTTTTTCCAGCTCTCCAGCTAAGTGCTATATTTAATGTTTAAAGTACTCAATTTTGAAATTTTTTGGTTAAATTTGTGTGAAAGTGTAGGTTTCCCTCTTGTATTATTACTTTTTTTAGAGTTTAAAACTTAAATTTATATCCCTCCCCTCGCTGGTAGCGTAGTGTGTGTTTGGGCCTGTGAGTGTTTTTTTGTTACTTTTACTTTAGTTCTAGTAACTTTATTTGTTGGTTTTTGGGATGTCTGAGCAGCCCAAAGCTATTTTTTCTAAGTGCTCCAAGTGTGGCCATAAGCTTTCCCCAGCTGATGGCCACACTCGGTGTGTTAGATGCCTGGGGGTTGAACACCTCACATCTGGATGTTCCATTTGTGCAGGGTTCAACCCCAGGGCATTGAAGGAGCGGAGGTCCAAGCTTGTTTTGGCGGGTCTCTTGCCGCCGGACTCGGCTCCGGCCTCCACTCCTTCGGGGTTAACCGTTACCATGGTTATTCCCTCTCTGGCTCCCCCTCCTCCTCCTGGGACTCAACCTCCCTTTTCTGGTTCGGAGGAGAGGGACGCTAGGAAGAAGGACCGGAGGGAGAAGCACCATAAGCGGCGGGCCGAGACCTCTGTTTCGGCCCCGCCAGCCAAGCGGGCTTCTCCCCCGGCCTCCTTGTCTGCTGGCTCTCCCCCTCCTCGGCTCCGGTCTCCAGTGTGTTTTTCACCGGGACCTGAGGAGGAGGAGACCCGATCTCCATCGAGGAGGCACTCAAGGCCTACCTCGGTAGCCTCGTTGAGATCAACTTATAGCCTGTCGGACGCTGATCTGGACCGGATGATGAGAAGGTTCATCCGGGCCCAGATGCAGATGGGAGTGCTCTTGCGTCCCCTCTGGGGAGCTCGACCCCCTTTTTCAAGCCAATTGCTCCTTCTCCGACCCGCTACCCGGGTTCGGAGCAGTTGGAGCCGAGCAGCTTCGGAGCCGGGGGTGGGTCGGCACCGATAGTACTTGGTACTTCGGATCTGACCCTGCCCTCGAATGCATCGGATCCGACCTCTCGGAGCCTGGATCCGAGCCTTGGATCCGGGGGGATCAGTGCTCCTTCGGCGCCGTCTGTGTCGGAGCGCACTGTCCCTTCGGATCCGAGCGCTTCGGCGCCGGCTCCGATCCACTCTTCGGATCCGAGGGGGAGCCGATTGTCGGATCCTTTGGTCGAGGTCGGCTCCCCTTCGGCTTTTGATGTAGTGGAGAGGGCCCTGTTGAGGGTCTCCGGACCCCCGGCACTTGTTTCTGCTCCGTCCCACGCTCCCTCTGCACTGGGTCAGGCTTCCACCATCCGGCCCCTGGGACAGCCCACTTCTGTGCCCCAAGCTGTTCCCCTGGAACAGGTTGCTGCTTGCGAGGAGTCCTCTGACAGCCCCCCAGAGGATGTTCCTCGCAAGCATACGTGCAAAAGGAGGCACATTGACTCCCCCGAGTCTCTCACGGAAGACACGGATTTGGAGGAAGGGGAAGGTTCCCCACGGTCACCCCCCGAGGATGTCTCATTTGGAGACATCATGGAAATGCTCCACATAAGGGGGGGGTGGTCTGCCCCCAAGTCTTCCTCGGACGAGTCCGTGTTCTTGGAGGCATTTGAAGCGGGCCCGTCTACCTCTTGGGTGTCCCCTCCTGCCGAACCCCTGGTGGACCTCATTACCACCAGGGCGTGGAAGGAACCGGACACCGTGGAGCCAATCCCTAAGAGGCCCGACCGGATCCTCAGTCCACCGGCTGACCGTGCCCATTGGAGTAAGGGGCCTCCGGTAGATGCCATGTTGACGGCAGCGGCCACCAAGAGGGAACTTGCTCAGGAGAGTCCCTCAGTCCATCCCCCGAGCAAGGAGTCTCGGATGATGGACCGCTTGGGGAAGTGGATGTTTAGTTCAGCGACCTTCTCGGTAAGGGCGCTGAACTACCTGGCACACGTAATTAGGATGCAGCGCGATCTTATTAAAGAATACGCTGCATCTCCCCCAGAGTCCATGTCGGAGGAGGACAAAGTGCTGCACTCCACCCGCATGGCCACTCTTAGATCAGTTACCAATACCTCTATGCGGCTACTCTCCCATGCTATGGAAGGCGCCGCTAGAGCCGCAGGGGCAGGTCTAGTCACTAGACGTCAGGCCTGGCTCCGTCATTGCGATTTCTCAGAGCCCTTCAAAGCGTCATTTGCGAACGCCCCCTTTGATGGTTCTGCCCTCTTTGGCAAAACCGTTCGCAACACTTTGACCCAGAGCGAGAAGGACGGGAAGACGCTGTCTGCCGTCGGAATCCGCTTCTCTGCACCCCAGAGGCCCTATTCTAGGAACCAAAAGGGTCAGAAGAAGATGTGGTTCCAGAAGTCGCAGCAATCCCAGCCTGCTCCGGACAACCAGTCCTTCCGTGGCAGAGGAGGACAGGGAGGACGCCGCCCTAGAGGCAGAGGGGCTCCCAGGAACTTCAGGTCCAGAGAACCCTTCTCTGAACGGCCCGCGCAGCAACCCTGAGGGGATGCCCGGCTGCTCCACTCTGGAGGCAGTCGGGGGACGTTTTTCGGGGCACCTAGCGGCATGGGAGTCCATAACATCAGACCGCTGGGTTCTCCAGATCATATCCAGAGGATACCGCATCCCATTTTGTCACTTACCAAAATTGAAGTCCCTCCCAGACGTTCCACCCGGTCAACGGGAGGCCGCTTTGGCAGAAATTGGCCATCTGCTAAAGAAAAGAGCCATCCAGCCCGTCCCCCCAGACCAGATCGGATCAGGGTTCTACTCCAGGTTCTTTTTAGTGCCAAAAAGACGGGGATCTAAGACCAATTTTAGACCTTTCTCTCTTGAACCTGGCAGTTCCCAAGGAGAAGTTCCGAATGGTCACTCTGCAATCTATTCTCCCCCTTCTGGGAGAAAATCACTGGATGTGTTCCATAGATCTCAAAGATGCGTACTACCACATTCTAATGGACAGGCACTCCAGGAGGTTTCTCCGCTTCCGGCTGGGAGCCAGTCACTACCAGTTCCGGGTCCTTCCCTTTGGTCTCACCACAGCCCCCAGGGTGTTCACCAAAGTATTAGCAGTGGTAGCGGCCCACCTGAGGCTTCAGGGGGTGCAGGTCTTTCCCTACCTGGACGACTGGCTCCTTACCGCCCCAACAAGGCATCTACTACTATTGGTGCGAGACTCCTTTCTCCATCTTGCTCCCAGTCTGGGCATCACTATAAACACAAAGAAATCCAACCTAGCACCCACACAGCTCTTAGATTTTATAGGGGCCAGGTTAGACACAAGGAGCTTGAAAGCCTTCCTCACTGCGGACAGAGTTCAAAATCTGCAGCTCCAGGTGCGGGCCATTCTCCACTCAAGTTCAGTTCCGGCGGAGTTGGTCCTGAGGGCTCTAGGGTCCATGGCGTCTGCTATAGCACTTCTTCCTCTCGCCAGGCTCAATATGCGCATCCTCCAGTGGACTCTCTTAGTACAGTGGTCGTACCTTGCTCTTCCTATGCATCATCCCATTGCGATCAGCAAGGCTTGCAAGCGGTCCCTCCTGTGGTGGCTTCACTCCCCAGATCTCCACGGAGGCCGCCCATTTTCTGCTTCTCCCCCTCTCGCCACGGTGACCACGGATGCCTCCCGCCTCGGGTGGGGGGGGCATTTTGCAGGCCGGACCGTCCAAGGCACGTGGAACGATTCATACTGCATATCAACGTTCTAGAGATGAGAGCAGTGCTCTTAGCATTGCTAGCACTTCAGGACTTTCTTCCCTTGGGAACAATTGCGATTCAATCGGACAACATGTCGGTTGTCTGGTATATCAACAAGCAAGGAGGAACCAGGTCTTACCCTCTTTGTCGAGAAGCCATGAGAGTTTGGGAATGGGCAATCTCCACCAACCGCTTTCTAATAGCAACGCACATTCCGGGTCGGTCCAACATCCTGGCGGACAAGCTCAGTCACACCATTCTGTCCCCTTACGAGTGGTCTCTCAATAGTCAAGTAGCGGAACGCATATTCGCATGGTGGGGAACTCCTTCATGCGATCTTTTTGCCTCTCCCTCAAACACCAAGTGCGACAGTTTTTTCGCTCTGATACCTCCTCCAGGAGGTTCCCCAAGAGACGCTCTGGTGCATGCTTGGCCACCCGGTCTTCTGTATGCTTATCCCCCCTTGCCTCTGATGCTCCAAGTTCTTCAGAAAGCCTCTTGGGTGGGTTGCAGAATGATTCTCATTGCTCCGTTTTGGCCTCGACAGATCTGGTTCCCCTTCCTAAGGTCTCACTCGGTGAATCCCCCTTGGATTCTAGATCCCATTCCGGATCTGATATCTCATCCATCCTGCCTATCTCCTCCGAACCTGGACAACCTGAAGCTGACCGCTTGGCTGCTCCAGTTCCACTCTTGATCAGGACTTCCGGTATTTCATCCCCTGTTAAGGCGATCCTGGTGGCAGCTCATAAACCGTCCACTAGGAAAGTCTACCGTAGCAAGTGGAAACAGTTTTCTTTGTGGGCGGAGCGGCAAGGCCTGAACCCCTTCACAGTTCCTCTCCCTTTAGTGCTTGATTTCTTAACCACTCTTTTTAACGATGGTGCCAGCAGTTCCACAGTCAAAGTACAACTTGCGGCAATTTCACATTATCACATTGGTCATGACTCCAGTCCACTCATGTCGGCCAAGTTGTGTAAAATTTTCCTTAAAGGTACTTTCCTTCTCAGGCCCCCTGTAAAACAAGCGGTTCCTCCCTGGGACCTTTCCTTAGTTCTCCAGGCCTTGACCGCCCCCCCCCCTTCGAACCGGCGGCTACGGTAGATCTCAAATTCTTGTCGTCCAAGACTGCCTTCTTAGTAGCCATTACTTCGGCCAAGAGAGTTTCAGAGCTCCAAGCATTATCAGCTAAACCTCCTTACTTGGTCTTTCATCCGGACCGTGTTTACCTCAGGACCAACCCGTCCTTTCTTCCTAAAGTAGCTTCTGAAGCAAACATTAATCAATCCATTAACCTCCCTGTTTTCTTTCCTAAATATGAAAACAAAGGTGAATACAAGCTTCACTCCTTAGATGTTCACAGGCAACTTAGATTTTATCTAAACAGAACGGCTGGTCATAGGCAATCCGACCAGTTGTTCATTTCCTTTGCTAAATTTAATTTGGGCAAGCCAATTTCTAAAGTCTCTCTGTCTCGCTGGATTTCACAATGTATCTTATTGGCTTATCAAGCTTCAGGAAGGCCCGCACCGGAGTGTGTACACGCCCATTCAACCCGGTCAGTCTCTACCTCGGCAGCCTTTAAGGCTAGGATTCCTCTAGATGATATTTGTGCAGCAGCCACGTGGGCTTCATCTCATACTTTTATTTCCCACTATAAGTTGGATCTTGCATCTAGGGTAGAGCATCATTTGGCTCAGCGGTGCTCCGGAATATCCTTCCATGATGGCGCCCAAGATTCAGGTAGCTGGGGACTCTGTCCCACAGGTTGCAGACAAATTAATCTCCTACTTCAGATTTAGAAGTTATGTACTCACCATAACGTTCCATCTGAGTAGGTGTATTCATTTGTCTGCAACCATCCCGCCCTCCTATCCCCCTGGCCTTTCAGTTTCCTGCATATGGTGTGTTACCCTTTTCAGGGTGTTCTTGCTGTTGGCAAACTCGATCTGAGGTCATGAGGGTAGAGCAGGGCATTATGGGTGAGGGGAGGAGCTGAGAGCTTGGATCCATAGCTGGTAAACCATGCCGGTTCGGATCCGATATCGGATCCATGACCCACAGGTTGCAGACAAATGAATACACCTACTCAGATGGAACTTCTAATTTCTTCACTGCAGCAAACAAAACTACCCTGGCAAAAACATTTTTACTTTCCTCTCTTCTTTATGGTGCCCCTATCTTAACTAACTTACAAAATGTTACCCTAAGCAAGTTGGAAAAGTGCTACAACAAAGTTGCAAAGTTTGCCTCAAATTCTAAATATCACACACACCACTGTAAACAACTCCTAGAATTAAACTGACTTGAACTACCCAACAAACTTGCCTTTATTCAGCTATCCACCGTGTACAACCTTATTTTCAAGCCTACTGCCCACCCTGCACTAACCAATCTAGTCACACCTTACACACCAAATCAATCCCTACGATCAGAAGACAAAAATCTCTTAGCTATCTCAAAACCCACAAGAAAACCTGGTCACTCTCTGTATTCATACTCTGTCTCTATACATTGGAATTCACTACCTCTAGCTACCAGGTCTATGCCTGGCCTAAGCCATTTCAAAGGCTCTATAAAAAATCATCTGAAAAATACATGGCTGTGCTCCTGCATAAAGCCTGCCTAATGCTCAGGTCTCCCTCTTCTGTCACATTTCAGTCCCTCACAGACTACAAGATCCTAAAGCTCTTCTAACTCCTTCTCTGCTTCTATACCCTATCCTTAAGCTACTGCTCAGGCTTTATTGCTTCTATTCTTCTTAACCCTCTCTCACTATCTGTCTGCATCACTAACTTTCTGGCTGCTTTTTTCCTAACAAACTAACATTCTACTTTGCATGTACTACAACAGTCAATGTCACACATTGCACTACCTATGTATTTTTTTGGACACTATCTACATCATGTATGATGCGAGTGACTATTATCATCTGTAATGTTTTAACTGTATAGAATAGTCTAGATGTGTAGTAATATATTACAACCTCTAGTAGCAGTTTGTTCTTTCAACTTATTTTTTATATAGTATTTCTAATGTAATCTTTATTGCATCGGATTATAGCCATGCACTCAGGTCACTCCACAACAAGAACAAATATGACTCTGTCATTGTCCATGTTAGTGTGAATGACCTGAGATATACCTCCCTGGACTACATGAAAAAAGATACATGGAAGAGCTCTTGATCTTGTAGCCCAGGCAGGTATGACCCTAGCCCTGAGTAGCTTCTGCCATCACCCAGAAAGATACCGCAGTACAAGGACAAAATGATTGACTTCAGCAATTGGCTAAGCTTCTGGTGTCATTCTAAAGGGATCCAGTATCTGTCTGCCTGAGATGACATCGTCAACAGACCACAATGCTTTGCCAGAGATGGCCTGCACCTGTCACCCCTGGGATTCCGGATACTGGCTAAGGTTCTTGCCTCCCCTATAGTGCCTTTTTTAGGCTAGGTTCAAATGACAAATTCACAACCATAACAGGAACTGGCAAGCAAAAACTGAGGGTGATGCTACTCAATGCTAGAAGTCTAAATCACAAAATGCACTCACAAGAGGCACTCCTTAAAATGGAGAACACTGATATCTGTGCAGTGACTGAGACCTGGTTCAAGGCTCCAGAGAGCACCCCTGCACTACCAGGCTATAACTCATACCACACTTTTCGGCCATGTAACCCTGACCGGAACACCAAAGGCGGAGGTGTGTCCATATTCATTAAGGATATCCACACCTCCAGGCTAGTTGCTCAGCATAATCCATCCGAGGTTATCCAAGTGCAACTAACTCTGGGCAAAACTGCAATCCAAATTGTAGCTTGCTACAGATCCCCCATCATGCCCCAGGATTCCCACTCCTCTTTTCTTGATGTACTGGAAAATATTAGGGTTCAACCAAGCACCCTAATAATGGGCAATTTCAACTACCCCACCATTAACTGGGAAAACTACTCATGTACCAACTCGTTCGCTCAGCGCTTTCTGGAATTCATAAACTCCAATGCCCTGGATCAATTTATCCACACCCCCACCAGGGACAACAATATCCTAGATCTACTTATAACCAACATGAGTGAAAGATGCTCCACACCTGAAGTCCATGCCTCATTGGTCCGATCCCACCATAAAGTAATCACCCTAGATATCCACACCCTGCCCCCACCCCCCATTAAGGAAACCACGGTAAAAATTTCTCCAAATCCAACTTCATGCTTCTCAAAACAGAAGTGGTGAACTTCATGACACCTATGCAGATGGACAATACAGTTATGACTACTAAATCCTACACAATTGCACTTTATAAGCACTTACACAAGTGCATGGATTGTGCTATCCCAAACAGAACCAAAACGCTATCCTCCAAAAGAAAGGTAGCCAATCTGGTGATCCCCTGCCATAAGCAAACTGTACAACAAAAGGAAGAAACTGTTGCAAAAGAAAGTAAAATCTCATGAGTGGAGGAGATCTCTGGCCAGCCTCAGTAAGAAGCTGCGATCCCTCATAAAATCCTCCAAAGCTAGTTACAAAAACAAAATTGCCACTGATTCTAAAGACAACCACAAAGCATTCTATAGCTATGTCAAGAATCTCAATGGCAACACTCAGATCTGCTCTGAGTTACAGCACAATGGCACTAAATATACAAACTCAACTGATATTGCCAACATCCTGGCAGATAGGTTCAGTGCTAACTTTACCCCCTTCTCACCCCCTAAAGGGCCCATCTCTATACTGGAAGAATGCAAAGTTCCTGTAATCACGGCTCCACAGGTAAAAACCACACTCTCCAAAACCAAGAACACAGCATCCGTGGGACCAGACAACATCCCAGGCTGCGTTCTACATGGACTACAGAACGAACTGACACCCCACATAAGTACCATGTTCAATCATAGCCTCACCTCAGGCTTTGTGCCCACTGAATGGTGCACAGTGAGGGTTCTCCCACTCCACAAAGGGGGAGCCACCACAGACCCAGGGAACTACCGCCCCATTAGCCTGACGAGCCTGGTCTGCAAGGCCATGGAATGTATCATCATGGAACTTATAAACAAAGACATTGGTAATTTCCAAACTCTGGACCCCACTCAGTTCGGGTTTGTAAAAGGCAGATCATGTCTCCTAAATCTTTGAAGCAGTCACCAAAGCCGTAGATAAGGGTACGGTGGTTCACACAGCCTATATATATCTTGCCAAGGCTTTCTACACCATCCCCCACTCTGGAATTATAGATAAACTCACTAAATTAGCTATAAATCCCTATGTTACAATATGGGTTGCCAACTGGCTCACTGACAGAACCCACTCTGTGAATGTAGCAGACTCCAAATCTGACTTCAGACTAGTGACAAGTGAAGTACCACAGGGGTCAGTTCTGGGTCCTCTCTTGTTTGGTATCTACTTCTCTGAAGTACAGGCTAACACAGAAGGTCTTTGGCTAATGAAGTTTGCAGATGAGTGCAAACTAGGAGCCATAATCAAAACTCCTAATGATTTGGACATCCTGCAAAAGGGCCTCACTGAGACAGATGCATGGTGTCAAAGCCATGGCCTCAAGCTCAATGCCAAAAAGTGCATTGTCATCCCCTTTGGTAAAAACTCTGTACCCATGAACTACAACATAGGCAGTAGTATACTTAACACCGAAAGTGTGATAAGAGACCTTGGGACACAGGTGGACAGTAGTCTCTCCTTTAATAATCACATTGCCACAGTAGTCAGGAAATCTTCTACGTGGCACACCTCATCACAAAAGGTTTCTCATCCAGAAAAAAGAGGTCATTGTTCCCCTCTCCTCATCACTCATTAGACCCATTATAGAGTACAACGCCCCTTTTGGTACCTACCTCACAAGACATCTACAACAACTGGAAAGGCCGCAGAAATACCTCACAAAGAGGATTACCGGCCTCAGACAGATGCCCTACACAGACCATCGCAAAAAACTCCAGCTTTACTCCGTCACATATTGCCTACTCAGAGGTGATCTCTGCCTAACATACAAAGCTATGTTAAACTCAGAGTTGTACATGCTCCACTTAAAGAAATTCCAATCTCTCCAAGGTACATGCTCTAGGGACCTTAACCTTGTCGCCACAATAAACAGAACATGCCGGAGGGATAGATTTCTGTTCCAGAGACTTCCCATACTCTGGAATAAACCACCTATCTGTATCAAACAAAGCTCCTCATTAGCACTCTTCAAGAAAAATCTTGATGATTGGATGGGAAATAGTAAATTCACCCCGGGGATTACTTCTGTTGCTCTGCTCGACAGTGGCACAGGAAAATAATTTTCTTGGGTGACAAAAGCCAGGGTAACTTTTTGGCTGGGCTTGTATAGGCCCTAGGGCCAATAGCCTAGTACCTACCTATAAACCTATGAACCCATTTGTATTGTACTGCATGTGGAGCTTTTCTCCCAGGGCTTCTGCTGAAAATGGGTTCTGTAGACTCAGTCAGACCACCCCAGTAAACAGATGTCAAATAAATAAAATAAATAAATAATATAAACTATTATAAATAACCAACATGTAAAGCTTATCATTTCAATACTAGTTTGCTGCTTACATAAGTTTGTCAGAAGAGGTGACAATTACCTTTAAACTCCTGACTGATCCAGTTGCTTTGTTTTGCTATGAAATGGGAGCATTAAGATGTTCTTCTTGTTTCACTGTTGCAGTCATCACATTTGGGTTATCTGCCTGCAGGCAGCCCTCAGCCGGCCTGAATACGAGAGTCTTGGATTTCTGCATCAGATGCTGTCTCTTCTTCCATGATGTCAGGTCGTCAGGGGTATAAAACATGCAGCCGACACCATTACATCAGTCTTTCTTGCCATGCGGTGCCCGAAGCAGAAGCAGTTTGCAAGTGCCGGTCGGCTGACTCCTGAAATTTTCGTTTTCGAGTTTCAGAACCAAAGTCTTCAAAAAAAGATAAGTACCCCATTGGAGATCTTTTTTCTTACTCCAACCAATGTCAGTAAAAGTTAACAATTGTCTTACCTGTGGAAAGCAAATACTTCATAAAGATTTTCATTCGTACTGCATTCCCTGGTTAGGTCCAGACCACTATGTCCCTCGCTGTCGGTTTTATGCCTTGTTTAACCCCCAAACTATTCGTCGTCGGGCTATATTTGCAGCAAATTATTTTGGTACTCGGTATCTGTACTCCGAAATGGCTTCGGTAAGCCATCCAACTACCGATCTTCCCAAATTAACTTAAGGATAAAGACAGAGACAGACTGCATAGGTCCAAAACTGCCAATGATGCTTCCGTTAAGCTAGTCGCCAGTCCGCCAGTACTCAGTGAGGTGCTTTCACAGCCCCTGATAACTGCTACTTCAGATTTGCAGGCCTCTACTGAGACCCATTCAGAGTCCGGTATGCCGCAAGATGCTTCTTCGACTATGGAACCTGTGGATGTCTTTACCTTAGATGGGTCCGGAGCTGCTGTGCAGGCACCAGCTTCTGAGGGTGTATACAGGCCTATAGACTTATATTTTAAACTGATGCCATCTTCTTCATTCAGGCCTAAAACTCACACCACGCCTAGAAAACTGACGTCCAAACTGCATGCTCAGGCCCATATGCCTAAAAAAACAAATGCTTAGAATGGCTGAGTGCCTTATTACCATAATTAGGGGAAGCCAGCCTTCCCCCCCTCTAAGAGACCTAGAACTCATTTTCCTTCTGATTCTTCTGATCAAGAATCTGATATTTCCATTTCTTCTGATTACCAGGATTTGCCCTTATCTACCTATGAGGATTCTGATGCAGAGGATTCCATTTTCTCTGCTTCCTCTCCAGAAGATTTTTCTTTTGGTGAAACCTTGCACACTCTTAGGGAGCATTTCTGCTGGGAAAGCCAGGATTACTCTGACTCCAAAAAGAGGCTTAAAGAATTCCTACTCCTTCCTCAACACAGACCTTTAGCTATCCCTCCTGTTCTGGGCATTGTAGATGATGCCTTCTTGGAATCTAGCCTTTCCCCAAACACTTTACCGCCAGCTCCCAAAAAATCTGACTGGTATTACAGAGTACCTGACTCTCATAAGTTTCTCTTCAAGAATCCTACTGTGGATCCAGAGACCATTTCCCAAGAACCAAAGGGCATTAAGGCTACTGCTGCCAAAAATTCTACCCCTTCTGATAGAGATTCTAGAGCCTTGGACAGATGGGGTAAGAAGGTATACACTTCTGCTACTTTGGCCATTAGGGCTTTAAATTGCCAGTTTCATATGTTAAAGTACCAGCAGCATATAATGGGACTACTTAAGCAGAAAATTATGTTGATTCCTGACTGCTGAACACAAAGAATTACAGGATTTAATGCATTCTTAAGAACAAGTTGGTAAACATAATTTGCAATGTGGTTTTGCCTCTTTAGAAGCATCTTGCAGGGCTGCTGTCACTGGGTCTGTACTTAGAAGGCATGCTTAGCTTAAGGAGCAAAACTTGCCAGTTCATGTTAAAGCTAAATTGCTGGATGCTCCCTTAAACCAACACCACCTGTTTGGCAACAGAGCAGAAGTCGTCCTCAAAAAGATGGAGGAAAAAGCTAAATCTATGCAAAATGTTAAAGATTTCCTGCAAGTACAGCCTCCCAGATTTAGTAGGCATTGGCCTTCAAAGGACTGGCCCTTTCCAGTCTCTTCCAGGCCTTCTCAGTCCAAACCCAGAAACAGCAGACCACCTAGGTTACAGTCTCAGGTTACGCACAGGCCTAAGCAGTGGGGAGCTCCCACTTCCAAAGCTGGATGTAGTAAGACACTCTCCTATAGAAAAATGTCACAATGACTTAACCTTAACCCTTCCAAGCCCTGCTCAACTGCCTGCTCCCTTAGGAGGAAAGCTCTCCCTGCATGCAAAAAATGGGAACTCATCACCCAGGGCAAATGGGTTTTTGAATATAGTTTCCCAAGGATACAGATTCCCCTTCCACACCCTACCAACCCCAAACGGTTGGCCAGACCTACCCCCAAAGCAGTGGGCAGAGGCCCAACAGCATGTTCTCTCTCTTCTAAGTATCAGGGCTATTCAACCTGTCCAGCAGAAGAAAGGGGACAAGGTTTTTATTCAAGACTTTTCCTGATACCCAGAAAAAACAGCTCCTGGCGTCCTATCCTGGACCTCTCTATTCTAAACACCTTTTTGGTAATTCCAAAATTCAAAATGCTAACACTTCAACAGCTGCTTCCTATGCTAGGCAAAGATGCCTGGTTGACAACCTTAGACTTAAAGGAAGCTTACCTGCACATTCCAATAAAGGAATCTTGCGGGAAATACCTATGCTTCAGGGCAGGCTCCATGCACTTCCCTTTGGCTTATCTACTGCTCCCAGGGTATTCACAAAGTGTCTAGCTCCAGCCATTGCATTTTGCAGGCAGAGAAATATTCAAATATAACCATACCTGGACGATTGTCTGATTTAGGCAGAAAGGCAGGACTTGCTATTGAAACATCTGGCATTTGTAAAGAACCTTCTAATCCCTCTGGGGTACACCATAAACGAAAAGAAATCTCACCTAGTACCCTGCCAACAGATTATATTCCTGGCAGCAAGCTTGAACACAACTTCCAAGATGGCTTTCCTCACTCCAGAGAAACAAGTTTATTTGACAACCTACTTCAAACTATTGGCCACAAAGACCCAGCTATCTGCAAGGAAAATTCTGCAAGCCCTGGGGTTCATGGCCTCTTGCATTCTACTAATTCCATATGCAAGACTGCATATGAGGAAACTACAGTGGTATCTAAAAAGCCTATGGTGTCAACATTCTCAGGACCTGGAGACAATGATTCCTATCATTCCTTGTATAAAGACAGAGTTCCTTTGGTGGGCAGAGGCCTGCCACCTAAACAAGGGGCTCCCTTTCAATCTACCCCCTGCTGCCCAAACTCTGACTACAGATGCATCAGACTGTGCATGAGAGGCTCACGTGGCAGGGTGGTGCATTCAGGGCAAATGGAACCAGAGTCAGATGCACCTGCATATCAACCAAAAAGAAATGTTAGCTGTACAGAATTCCCTAACAGCCTTCAAAGACCGCATTCTTCCAGGACAATTATTGGTAAAGACAGACAACACCACAGTTATGTGGTACATAAACAAGCAGGGGGGACCCACTTGTACCCTCTCTGCAGACTAGCCATGGCTCTGTGGAACACAGCCTTGAGCTACCAAGTGCACCTGCAAGCTCAATTCCTGCCAGGCAAGCTAAATTCATTGGCAGACGACCTAAGCAGAAAACTCATGGACCCACACGAATGGAAACAGGAACCAAAGATATTCAACCTCTTGAGGAACAAATGGGGGAAACCAGAGGTAGACTTGTTTGCCTCCCCTCAGAACTACCAATTGGGCAAATTCTGCACAAGGACTTCCCACAGTCAAGCCTGGAAAGTGGATGCGCTGTCCTTTACCTGGGAAAGCCTCTCAGTTTATGCCTTTTCCCCCTCTTCCTCTCCTCTCGAAGTTTCTGCAACAGATCAAACAGGACAAGCCAAGGACAATACTGACTGCACCAGACTGGCAACGCCAGCACTGGTACCCCCTTTTACACAGTATGACACTAGTGGAACCATGGCATCTGCCTCAGACCCTTTCCCTGTTGTCCAAGAAGGTTGGCCAGATTCTGCACCCTCAGCTTCAAACCCTGAACCTTGCAGCCTGGCTAATTCCTTGAGCTCTCCAATTGCATCCCTCAGTAAGCAGGTGCTAGATGTCATTCTGGAGGCAAGGAGGCCTAGTACTAGAAAATCATATGCTGAAAAGTAGAAAAAATACTGTTCCTGGAGCCAGACTCAGGGGATGGGCACAACGGTGCCCAGCTTACCGCATATTCTTCAGTACTTAACAGAAAAGCTCCACAAGGGCCTATCCTTCTCATCAATTAAAATTCATGCCTCTGCCATTTCAGCACATTATAATACTGAGCCACCCCTCTTTTCTCCCCCTCTGCTAAAGCAATTCCTTAGAGGGGCCAAAAATTTAAGACCCCCCCAGGGAGAGCCCCTACTCCAGCCTGGGACCTTAACTTTATATTGGAAAAGCTCACTCTCCCTCCCTTTGAGCCACCTGCAACTGCAGAGTTGAAATTCCTTTCCTGGAAAACAGCCTTCCTTCTAGCCATCACTTCAGCAAGAAGAGTGTCTGAATTACAGGCCCTTATGGCAGTGGAACCCTTCATTATCTTCCATGCAGTCAGGGTTTCCCTCAGGACCAATCCTTCCTTTATGCCCAAGGTGGTGTCTAGTGTGGCCCTAAATCAGTCCATTCATTTGTCTACTTTTTTCCCTAATCCACAAAACAAAGGAGAACAAATACTGCACTCTCTTGACGTGCACAGACAACTTAGATTTTATTTGGACAGGACTAAGGCTCTCAGAAAATCTGAACAGCTGCTAGTTAGCTTTGCTGCAGAGGCAGAGAGGAAGGCCATTTCAAAGCAAACCATTTCTAAATGAATATCCCCTTGCATTCATTTCTGCTATAAGCACCATGGAAAACCTACCCCACTGGGGATAAGATCACATTCCACCAGGGCTGCATCTACCTCTACAGCCTTTCTCAGAGGAGTCCCTACCAGGGACATCCTAGAAGCTGCTACCTGGAGCTCAGTACATACCTTCACCAAGCATTACCACATGCCTATTTTTTCTAAATCTAGAGCTGGTTTTGCCACTGCAGTCTTGCAGGGCTTAATAGCTGGCCCTAATCCTCTCTAACTTCCTCCTCCCTTCCTTAGCTTTGGGAATCAACCCAAATGTGATGAATGCAACAGTGAAACACGTAGAACATAGTACAGTTGTGTTCACTTACCATAAATGTAGATATTCGAGTGTATTCACTGTTGCAGTCCTGGTTACCCTTCCTCCAGCCCCCTGACTTCTCTTGGCTCTACCTTCCCTTCTTGTTTGGTGTATTTAAGTTTTCTGGTGTATTTGCTTTTTGATGGAGGTGTACCATAACATATAATTGCTTCCCATTGTGGGGGCACCTGACATCTGGGGCAAGAAAAACTGATGTAATGGCATCAGCTGCATGTTTTATACCTCTGACAACCTGACATCATGGAAGAAGAGACAGCATCCGATGCAGGAATCCAAGACTCTGGTATTCAGGCTGGCTGAGGGCTACCTGCAGGCAGATAACCCAAATGTGATGACTGCAACAGTGAATACACTTGAACATCTACATTTATGGTAAGTGTACACAACTGTACTTTCTCCTCCTCTCTGCAATAAAAACAGTAGAAAACAGTTTCACAGCTTTCTGTCTTTTTATTATCAGCTGCTGTGTTCCTGACATTAGCAGGATTAATTGCCCATCTAAGCATGACAGCAGTACCTGACAGGGTAAACTACAGATTCAGCTTTATCTGTGATATGCCATGCAGGTGGAGATGAATTCCTCTGCAAAGTATGCGAGAAGCTGAGCTTATAAAAAATAGGTGGGCTTTCCCTTCCTTTGACTCCTGTGCAACAAAATAAAAGTTTTAAAAAGTACAAGCAGGTTTCTAGTACCTACACAATACTGGAACCATATTGTAGGGAGAAAAAAAACTAAAGAATGAGTTAAAGTGTAGGAGAGTGCAGAGTTTTCCTTTAAAAATGTGTTTGTGTGTGCCTGTCTAGATTGTGCCGTTTAGATCAGCAGGTTGCCTAGAAATTATTAAAATGTATTTGTTACATAATGGAGTTCCCTATGGTTCAGTAGCCATTTAACCTGACCATGTTGTTTCTACTGTACAACATATACCTTTCTAACAGTATCTGATGCACTCAAAGTACTTATGTTTGAGTCATCTGTCAGTGGCCAGGATGTCAGTGTGATAAAAGTTATGGTCTCTCAACCTGTACCTGAAGACCGGAATGCTGTTAGTGGTTCTGCTTCTGATTCACTGTATACTGCTATAACTCTTGCACTGAACAGGCACTATTTGATGTATACATTTTGTTATATCTCTATGCATTGCATGCCATGATCTTGTGTTGGACTAATGCACCAGTATTCACTGAGGACACAGTAGCATATATATGCGATGGTGGATATTTCTTGGTATGTAAACTGTGTACAAAGTCTCTCTGGACAGATTTCTTATTTCAGTTGATCACTCTGGTATTTTACTGGGTTATTACTTATCTGTTCAAGTCTTGCTTCAATAAAACTTATTCTGGCAATGGCACTTACTGAGCTATTCTGTATAGAGTGCAAAGGGATTCCTGTCATAACTCTTGGTGAAAGTGCCATTTTTATGACTCAGATCTACAGAAAACATTTTTCTGTGAAAATTATACAAATATTTTTCAAGGGGGTCAAGCCCCCTTGCAGCCCCACATGGGAAGATCTCCCCTTCAAAATGTTATATACTCCAATGCAACATTCACACAATATTAGAGAAAATGCATCCTCAATGATTGTTGAAAGTGATTTTCAGTAAGTTTGATTGATACAAACAGCACTTGCACTGAATGCATTTGCAAACCTAATGGCTCTCATGAAAGTCTCCCATACACCTGATGCAAGGGCTTCACCCTATTCACCTTTTTAACTAATATAATATCTCATAGCACTATTGTGCTTCTAGTTTTGTATAATCTGTGTCTGTTCTATATGTTTATTTACTTACATATGCATTTATGTATTTTTTAATTTGCAAAATATGTGCCTTTTTTGCATGCACTATACCCTGATCTCATTTCTACTCTTTTTATATATGTATGTGTCTCACCAGCACTACTGCATTAGGTTTTCTTTCTGTTGGTATGTACAATGCATTTTGATATCCATCTGTGCTATGTTTCCATTAACATTTAATGGTGCAGTGCTACAGTATGCATTGCCCAGATTATATACACCTCACTGGGGTTATTTTGTGCTTAGCTGTCTTGCAGGGTGCAATGTCTGTCATGTCTTTGAGCATGCTACATTTTATTTTGATGTATAAGACACAGATGTCCATCATTTGGTTTATACTTTACTTTCGTACTTTTCATAAATCAGTGTTTATGTAACAGTGATCGCGGAATGGTCCAAAAAGGCTTGCAGCTACACTTTGTAATAAACAACAATGCATGTTTTTGTGTGTAGCTACTGTAAAGAAAATTGAGCACAATCAAAAGTCTAAATAGAGTAAACTCTCAGTTAATGGGCACCCATGGGGGATTGGTAGATGCCGGATAACTGGAGTTTCTGGTTGCTTGAGAGCTGACTAGAACTGTACCGTATACTATTTGTTTGGTTTGACTTGTTCTCAGGTTGAGGAGAGAGGGAATTTATTCCTATCTTTCTTTTTTAAAACTCTGAAATTCTAAAAACGTAATGTATGTTTCTGCGGGTGGGGGCAGGGACAAAAAGTGCAATGCATGAAAATTGTACTGCATTTCTTCGATTTTGTTTGCTTGAGAGTGCCAGTTACTTGAGTTCCGGTTAACTGAGCATTTATTGTAACCTGAAATGCAGAATAATATAGGAAAGTGAATATTTAGAAAAAGATGCGTAGAATTCAGTATTCTGCAATAAATCTTGAATGAAAAGTATGAGTAGATATAGAAAAGATGACAAATTCAGGGCCACTGTTGTAGGATGCAGATGTGAATAGAGGATGCAATAAGAATTGGAGAGTATACTACAATATAAACAGGAACAATAGAAAAATGGTATGCAACATCATACAATTGTAAAAAGGTTGCATAAATCAAAACAAAATGGCACATAGACCAAGAGACAATTAAAATAGTTGATAAATCAAGCTCCTATTAGAGTAGTTGACATACACACACACACACACACACACACACACACACACACACACACACACACACACACACACACACACACACACACACATTGCTGCATGGCGACATGCATTGAAACACACATGCATATAGAGTTGACACTTCTCAGAGTAGATGACCTACCCATCTATTTATATACAATACACAGTGATACGACCATCGCATGCACCACAGTAGCTTTGTGTTAGAAACTGTGTAAGGTGGATGCCATATGTACGGGCTGAAACTAGGTTGGCAATAGGGCTTCACAGCATGGAAGAGGCGCACAAAATGGTATAGCCATCACATACACACACGGGATGTGCATACAGAAAGACATACACAGTTGCCAATACACATGTTAGTAACCCTATGTATCCACTTGTATGTACTATAGTGTTATGCACAAATGACATGCTCCACATAGATTATATGCCTGGGACACAACACACAACCTCTTACAACAAGTAATCTTGTGAATGTCTTCATGGATGAAATGTATGAGTAAATATAGAAAAGATGACAAATTCAGGGCCACTGTTATAAGATGCAGATGTGAACAGAGGATACAATAAGAAGTGGAGAATGTACTACAATATAAACAGGAACAATAGAAAAATGGTATGCAACATCATACAATTGTAAACAAGTTGCATAAATCAAAACAAAATGGCACATAGACCAAGAGACAATTAAAATAGTTGGTAAATCAAGCTCATATTAGAGTAGTTGACATACACACACACACACACACACACACACACACACACACACACACACACACTGTGTGTGCATGCGTGTATTTATTCTGATTGTTAGCCAGGATAGTCCATCTGGATCATACAAGACCCCTTCTCAGTAGATTCCTGATGAGTAAACTTCCAGAAAATTTAAATAATTATGCATTACTTGAAAATATGAGAAGTACAAAACGCAAAATATTTGCAGTCAAAAATATAACTTAATGAAAGAATGGAGAATATTTACATTTTCCAGTAGAGTAAATGACATCAGAACTGTAATGTAAGAACGGGTACAGAAGGAGATGAAAGGGATATATGACAACAGTCCAGAGACATCCTATTGCGTTGTTAATGAGGTCCTTTTTATTGCTGCCATAGCTGTCTAAATCACATTGTCTTATTACTATGGTAATTGATTTACCTGAGGTAAGAAATTATTCTGAGCAATGTGTCTTTTTCTGAATCCTAGATAATGTGATGAAAGCCAATCAGAACAAGAATGGGGTAGTTTAATTTGGATGTCTTAGTTCTGGCTCCTCTAGGATCAGGGACAACAGTAAAAGTAATCAGGGAAAAAGAACCAAGTCAAAGATAATTAAGAACACTTGTTAGAGATTGATACTGTTAACTTACAAAGTTGATAAAATAAAAGGATATGAATTAATATGGATCTTCTGAAGTAAGTCTGTAACTTTAATGTCATTATTTATTGGCTATAATCCTTCACATCCACACAAAGAAATCAATTTATGGATAGGGTTTGAGCCAAGATTGGGGACATTAATGAAAATCAGGTTCAGATGAGAGCTATGATATTAAAATGTTATAAAGGAATGAAAACACTGTAGAATTGTAGAGAGAACAGTGTAAAGATGAAGAAAATTTAACAAAAGTCAAAAACTTAACAATAATGCAGACTCATATCCAGGATAAGAGACTATATGCCAAATGGTTACAAAATATCTTAGTTTAAAAGTTAGGTGTTTTATTCGTAATGCTGTACTATGCTGGCTTATCTATTTATTGTTTTAGTGTTTATTAACCTAGTAATTAATTGATTCAGGTGTTATCCAAACATAAAGCCAACTGAGCAGATGAATTTAGGAAATGGATATATGATGAAATATTGAAAGATGTTTTTCAGATGGACGACAATGCAAAAAAATGTGTGTGTGTGTGTGTGTGTGTGTGTGTGTGTGTGTGTGTGTGTATGTATATATATATATATATATATATATATATATATATATATATATATGTGACTGAGTTTTCAGAAACTCGAAATGCATTATTTTTTTGGGATGTTTGAGTTTATGGAACCTCGATCATATGGTCTCGACTATATGAATTTTGAGTTTCTGAAAATATATATATAATATATATATATAATGTGTGCACATGCATACAGATATATATATATATATATATATATATATATCACTGAAAGCCACTTTCAGTGAACAACAGAGCAATATTTTGACATATACTATGGTCCTGAACCCACCACAATGGTGAAGAAACCACATGCTCCTAACTTATACATTCCATAACATTGGAAAAAACTGCAATAGTCAACCATCACTAATTTATCTTTCAGGGATATCACCTTCACTCTCTTGTCCATTGGAAAATTCTCATTTGAAAATCTCTTACTTTCCCAGGTAATTACAGAGAAACAGACAATAGAGATAATATAATGAATTGCAACATCCAATTATATTAAGTGGAGCAACGAAAACATAATTTTTTCATCAGTTAGCCAGAAATGCTAAATAAGCAATAAAGTTTAACAAAGCATTCACAAAGAATATGCTCAGCCAAATAACATCACACGTATAAAACTTCTTCTTTATGGTTATCCTTTTAGCACATTACACTTGCCTAATTGTGGGCAGCCACAGTGGTGCAGTGGTTAGCATTGCCACCTCACAGCAAGAGGTTCTCCGGTTCAATCCTCGGCTGGGGTGCCTTCTATGTGGAGTCTGCATGTCATCCCTGTGGTTGTGTGGCTTTCCTCCGGGTGCTCCGGTTTCCTCCCACATCCCAAAGACATGCTGCAGGTGGATTGGACACTCTAAATTGGCCCTAGGTGTGAGTGTGTGCATGTGTGTGCCTTCTGTGAAAGGTTGGGCACAGGGCTGGCCACTCAACACCGTAAAACCCACTGCCAATCATGAGCAGACAAGGTGATCTGCTGTGGTGACCCCTAACCAGGAAAAGCTGAAAGAAGAAGAAGAAGAAGACACTTGCATGATTGTGATTCCTTTACCATATGAGCATAAAAAGCTAATTATAAGCCTCCATACCTGACATGCTGTATAGTTGAAATATTTGATAATATTACTAATTAAGAAGGTATCAGATTAAGTTAAAGGATAGAAGTACTTCCATACTGCTCTGCATCTGACATGAACCTGACTCCAAAAGCTACATTTCCAGGCATAAATACAGGTCCAAGCTTCCTGAATGTTCTTTCTTTGTCCTGTCTGTTGTGTTCATTTAGCTCTGTAGTCTGTCGTTTCATATAGAAGTTGCAATTGTAGTTAAGTATGATTTCACATTTACATGCCAATGGCCATGTCCACTTGCTTTTGGTTGTCTATCTTGTTAAAGAATATTCTACTTGCTCTTTTATAGTACCCCTTTGATTCCTTGTCCACTGGCAACCACAGATCTTGTAAGTACATATTCACACCCTATGTATAATTGTTGTGGTTCCCAACAGAAAAAAAGTTACAGCTTCAATTTCAAGCCTTATCTTTTTGCATTCATAGAAAATATCACAAATTCTCACATATTTTCATGCCTCAGAAAAGTGCATATACTACAGAGTAAATCACATATTTTAGATTGACTGCTTAAGATCCTAAAATACTGAAAAGTAGTTCACATATCTATTACATAGTCCCTTAAGTAGTGTCACATTTATAAATAATCCTCAGTTTCATTAACACGTAATCTAGGATTGCAGAGTGAAAACCTCTGGCTATGACCTGAAGGCTAGTGTAGAGGCAATAATCAAGTAACTGCATCTTTAATTTTTATTGTATAAAAAAAAGCAGAATCTATTCTTTGTACCAACAGTAGCCATCCAACCTCTTCTAGTATCTTTCAGTGATGCTCTTGAAAGGAGCTATTAACATGAACCAATATATTTTGCTCAGAAAAAAAAATAATTTTAAGAGCATTACCTACACAACACTGCAGGGTGGTGACAGCCCATACTCCATTTGCACTAAAACTCTTGACTTCAGAATTAACATATGTAAGGAATTTACTATAAAACAATTTGTTCTTGTTAATGTTTCTAATAAGCACATCGCCTTACTGTCACATGGTAATAGCTAATTCACAGACATAGTCAGACTACTAGGGGAACACACCCACAGGTGTGCAGAACCAGAAGGATGCCCCCCATTTGCATGTATAAACAATTCTGTAATCAAATAAGACTAAATCATCTGCCTGAATACCAGTAAAGAACCTGGTATGAAGAAACAGCCTCCTAAGATTTTTTTTTATTCCATTGCTTTTAACTTCTTCAGCCTCCTACAGAGACCAGGTACAACGAGACTCTACCCAGAGTGGACAAATGTCATGGGCAGACCCATAGTGAAAAACCCAGGTGTTTGATGGCCTAATGCCATCTGCATCTCCCCTTGAGATATCCACGCTAAAACTCAGATCACAAGGAGCACATAGCAAGTAGCAACTCCTCACTGAGAAGTGATCCAGACCATTAATGGTTTGACACCAACTACAGCTATCCTAATGGTGTGTGTAGTGCTTTGGACTTTTACTTAATTTGGCTCACCCCTGGACCTCCAGAAAGAGAGAGATTGTCAACTGTCAGGAACAGGTAGCCTCAACTCCATTAGTGGGTAAAAGGAATTATGGACACCCCCAAACATCTGGACATACAACAATTTGAAATTAATGAAACAACCACTTCCATCAACTCCAGGTTTAAAGACCGTATCACATCTCCCACCTTTATCCTCAACCACAATGAACAGAACAAGCAATACAATGAATAAAGAACATACAACAACACATTTCACCAACTGGAAAATACACTCAGAAAAATCAAAAGCCTACAGCGGAAAGAGACTTACTTTAACATCTGCATGGAAAACTGATTTGTCCCCAGAGGACTAAAAATTCAGAAGAAGCCAATATGGAAAAACATAGACAGGAATCTACCCACAGAACAGAATGAAACCCTAAAAGAGACTGGGCCCAAACTAGTTAAACTACTGGTAAGACAGCCAAATGCACCAATAAAAGACAAAACTGGAACTCACACAACATGAAGAAGCGTGTGAAGGACTACAGAACAAGCAATATAAATTCTAAAATTTCCTGGATAAGATTAATACATACAAGCACAAAATGAAGACAAGAAATTTGAAAAAATAAAAAGGATTTAAATGACAACCAAAACCCAAACACTAAAAAATATAGAAACCAACTACAAAATCATAACTCAACCAATCTTTATAGAAGAACAAGAAGAACTTTGTGGACCCAAATAAAGTACCAACAAAGAGACCCTCAGGAATCAACAGACTAATGAGATGATTCCTTTTCAGCTACAGATCTATTGTAGACCTATAAATACACCACCCAAACTGGATTTTTCAGACATTCCTGAAATTTCAAGACTGGACCCAGATCTACTCTTCAACTTCACCTCAACCACAGCACCAACAGCTTCCAACCAATGGAACCAAATTACAATGGTGAACCCAGCACCATCTGGAAGGACAGCCTAAGAACCCCTCAACCACATCGTGCAAAGGATCATTGCCCCCAGGATAAACAGATCGCCAAAAAGCAACCCTCATGAGAGAGACAAAACATGGCAAGGAAAGAGTGACCATGAACACCTCGGTTAACCCTCAATGGACACAGCCAACAGACAGGGTCAGAGAAGGCAACTGCAATTAAAAACAATTTGGAATCATTCCACCAAACCTTTCAATAAAGCATGGCAAGAAATACTTAAAAACAGTCTCACTTTCCTACCACAACAAAGGAGCAAACTGGTCCACACCATCATTGAACTCTATTTATACAGGAACTCAACCTGAAAGTGCTCTCCCATGACAAAGTAAAGTCTGACAATAATACAGAAAATCCTACACTGAAAATAAAAAAAAACAGGTACTTCTGCCCTGCCCCACACACTACCATTAGCACTTTGGAAAACAGATGGAAAGCTGACATCCACAAGATCCTCCAAACACCACCAAGATAGACATATTGCAACCTAAACCACAATAATCTCTTGACCCTTAAGAACCTAAGAAATGACAAAATGTACACAATTATGAAAGCTGACAAAGAAGGAGGAATACTGGTCATTTAGATATAAACTTACAGTAGAAAGTGCTTGGAAGTTCTCAGCAACCCATCCTATTATGAGCCAAGCAATATTGGTAGGGTAAAGTCAGTGTAAGAAGAAATCATCATCAGAATCAGCAACCTCACTAAAGAAGGACTCATCAGCAACACTCTGACCCACTCTAAACTGCTTATTTTTTTGAATTGCCAAACCACATAAAAATATAGCCAATCCCCCATATAGACCGGTCATTACAACCTGTGGATCCATAATTGCGCCAATCTCCATTTTTCTAGAAGTGCAAATTAAGGCATTAGGAGAGAAGAACAAATATGTTGTTGATGACATCACTGACTTCCTCAGAAAAATAAAAAAATATCAGTCAGAGTGATTCCTGGCTAGTCATGATAGATGTGGAAGTTCTATATAGAATCCAACCTCATGATTACTGTATTAAAGAAACCATTGAAGCATACCAAAAGGAATGGGAAGCTCCACCAGAAGAGACAGAAGTCATCATCCATCTACTCGGGTTACTACTCAACAACTTCTTCTATTTCAAGGATCACTTCTTCCAGCAGACCAAATGTATAGCCATGGGTCAGACATGGCCGTCTCAGCTTGATCATTACAGCCCTCAATATATGGGAGGGAGAAGTTATCTACAACTCCTCTTACTACACATCCATGGGATGTTATGTCAGGTTTATTGATGATATCTTTTATCATCTGCAAGAATGACCTTCTACAGCTGGAACAATGTTTTGATCACATCAATAACTCAGCCAATTTTCTCAGTTTCACAGACATATGTAGTAAAGATTCTGCAAACATTTTGTACCTCCACAACAGCAAACTCCCCAGTTCTGACATTCTGGCCAATGACCTTTATCAAAAACCCATCAGGATAAATCTCCTTGTACAAAGACATAGCATGCACCCTTTCAAGACCAAAAGAAATGTAATAAAATCCCAAGGACTCCGGATAGCCAGGGTCTTGAAATAGGTAGCTACATTAAACAAAAGCAACTTTGATCTGGCAAAAGACTGTCTAGCCAGAGGAACACTGAATGCATCCTTAGACAGATCATTGACCTCATTATTTTTGTAGGTAAAAAATGTTCATGAAAATGATTAATACCCAATATAGAAGGCAACCTTTGTAAATTCTAAAAATTTTTACAATGAAAAGAAAATGAAAAATGGTGCACCAGCATCACACTCACTTCCTCAGTTGACTACCCGGAACTTAAAAAAGCCATCACTGACAACTGGTGCATCATTAACAGAAGCAACACACTCAGCAAGATATTCCCTCCATGGCCAGGCTTTACAATCAGGGAGAACAGAAGCATCTTAAACTTCATTCAGACCCATTTAACCCACAAAACTCCACCTTACCAGCAGAAATCTCCCTATATGGCCCTCCCCACTACAATTACTGTAAAGATATAAGTTCCACTGCACCAACAATAAGGAAAGAATTGCCAGCAAACGTTATGGGAACTGTAACACAGACACCATCATCTACAGAGTTAAATACCACAAATGCCCAGAATTTTACATTGGTAAAAAACATTAACAAGCTTAAGGGCAGAATTACACATCATTACTCAGACATTAGGCAGAACAAGTTGACAAACCCACTAGGAAAAGATTTAAATGGTAGACCTGGACACAATATATACCTGTTTCATCTCATAGACAAAGTTGATTATGGTCAAATAGATGGAAACAGAATTTATAAACTGGATAAGAAAGGGCTGGAGTGGCAGAGTCATCTACAAGCAAGCAAACCACCAGGCCTCAACACTATTTTCTGAATCAACTGCATCTTTAACCTCTGAAACTAGGCCACTATATGTTCTACTGAACATTCTGACTATGGAACATGAACATTGGATTTTACAAAAAAATGCGTCTTGTCTTTTCATAACTTTGACATATTAAGCATAAGTAGACTATTTACCTACACAGGAACATATTGGAGGCACCCCCATAATACCTACAACAGATGCCACAAAGGCTCAAGAATTCTATCTGTAAAAATCTTGACTTTTGGCAATGTTCTGGCAACAATCAAGTTTGGATCACTCCACTTTAAGACCCACTGGTTCTCCCACACAACTTGATTAGTTGATCTAATAGGCATTTATATTTTGTTTCTGACAGCTAAAAGAATGTTTTGTATATCTTAGTGATTCTGGATGCTGTTATTTAATTATAAATTCCAAATGTAATCCACTCCAGGTCCTTTGGTGGAGTCTTAAGTGGCCAATCTGATGAAGCCATTAGTGAAAGCACATCAAAAAACACCCACAAAGTTAACTGGTATTATTGGCAAAAATATTTCCTATGTGTGCTAATACATTTTTATATGTCAGGGACTATCTTTGTTAAGAATGAGATACTTGATTATAAAGAAACATGACCTTAAAGGTTTAAAGATAAACGCCCTCTGTAAGAACTGACCTTTCCCCATTCACCCCTTCCTATCGTGTCACCATGTAAAACCTGCTCTACCTGCATACACTAACTACCTCTCACCTCTCTACTTTTTATTATTTATAAATTAGTTTTTTTAGGTGGAAAACCTGCTCAAACTGTCTGCCCTTCAAGTGCTCTAGTATCTTACTCAGGCACTTGAAGTTTTGAACTCTCCTGGTAGAAACAGCCATCCCAGCAACAGTGTACCCTCTCTACTTGTACGCTCACCCTAAGTTACTCTGTACTGTTTGTAACAACACAACTAGCATCCTGTTCTTTACTGACCTCTGCCAACTGCACTAAATTCCATTCCACTCCTGGCTTCAGCCTCCACTCTGTTTCATCCAACCCCCTTTTTCAGCTATTCTTAGCATCCCGCTGCAACCTTAGACCAACTATATCTGTAACTGCTTTAGACTTCATGCTTCTCTAAACCTATTCTCGTCTCTTTATTAGCTCTCTTAGTCGTCCCCTCTGCAAACTTTCTGAACTCTCTCTTGTGCCCTGCTATCATACTTTTTACCAGTCAGTGTACTTACCCCTCTGGGCTTCACTGATTGTTTTTCTTGAACAGTGAAGAGTTCTGGCCCAGCCTGCTCTATTTGCTCTCACTGTGCTTGGGCTCATACCACTCTCCTCCCCTACCCCCATTCCTACCTACCCCTGAATCAATTTTCTTTATAGATAACCACTCTTGCCACCCTCCTCCTACAACCATTAACATTAACCAATACTACTCTACCTCTCCTCCCATGGCCCCTCCTTCCCTCTAGTACATTCTACCTCTCCTCCCATGGCCCCCCCTTCCCTCTAGTACATTCTAACTCATACTTCACTCTCACATACTCTAAATACATCTCTCCCCACCCCTACTTTCATGCCTCTCATCTTCCTCCTATCAGTTACACACCACCCTCCCCTTGCTGCTTACCTTTCACCATGCTTCCCCTTCACCTCTTGTCCTTTCTATTTCTCATCCTAGTCTACATTATTTCTTATCATACTCAACTCAATCTCCCCTACTTCTTCCTACTCAGACACCTTTTCCCATTACTCCTCTCCCATATCACCCACCCTCTTCTCCTGTACTGAATACTACCTCCCCAAAATCACACTCCTTCCAAAAACACTCCATATTATAAAAACAAACTAAAATTCCTCATGCCTCACCCCTCTTTATCTCTCCTACTCCACCTCATTAGTTCCGTTCAACTCCCAGGAGACATTCACCCTAATCTAGGCCCCTTAAGCATCTCCCCCACTCCCATTAGTTCTACTCAAACACACCAGCAAGTATCTATCCCCAGTCCCAAACAATTCTCCTTTTACTCCCTCAAAATCCATACTGAACAAAACAACTGAATTCCACTCTTGGATTTCTCAACACTCCCCTAACATAATCTTTCTCTCTCTGAAGCTTGGTTAAAGCTACATAATACAGACAAAGAGTTTCTCCCTCTTGGTTACAACATCTTACAACTCAACAGGACATATGTAGATGTTGCAATTATGTACTCTGACCTCTTAACCCTACCCCCCTAACCAACCCCCCCCTTTTCACCCAGCTGAACTTATCCTTTCTGATTGCAAGCTCAATAATCACAAAACCATAACCATAGTTGTGATCTATATTCCACCCAGAGACAACATACCTTTACTAGAACAGATCCTTCACTGGATGGCTGACACTATTCCTAATGACACTATCATACAAGGTGACATCAGTATTTACTGGTTTGACCTTAGCTCAGTCTCCTTGCCCACCAGCATGCATCTGTATGGCTTTACTCAACTTATCTCCTCTTCCATGTTTCTTCAATACCCACAAATACCAGCTCCATATTGGACTGGATCTTTGTCTCCCATCCTCACCTCTACCACAACCTCAAATCCCTGTCAGATACTATCAGTGATCACTCTCTTATCTGCACCCAAATATTCTCCCCCCACCTTACTAGACCCCACAAATTTAAAGAATGCTGTACGTTAACAAACTTCAATCCTAAGATTTTCAATAAATATCTCTCCACTATCAACTGGTCATTTCTCCCTGACCTTTCTCTAGACAATGCTGTTGAGCATTTCAACTCCATCTTCTTAAACACTCTCAAATCCCTAGCCCTTCCCAAAACTATCAGAGTTAAATCATACTGCTCACCCTGGCTCACCAAGATAACTCTGTCTCTCATTCTAAACAGAGATTCTGCATGGAAACTCTGGCAAAAAAACAAATCTCTCATACATTACCAGAAATACAGGGAACTCTGTAACCTGGCTAAGAAACACAAACATTGATAAAAGAAACTTCAACCACCCCTCCCTAACCACTCAGTCTAGAAATCCAAACAAATTCTGGCATACCAATCAAATTCTCACCCTGGAAACCCCTCCACACCTAATCCATGCCCTAGTAATTCACCCCATGAAACTGACTCTATCTTCAATATTTACTTTATTAATACCATATGCAAACTCATGCCCACTTCCAACACTACCAACCCTTACCTCCAAGCACACTCCCACAACAAAACACTCCTTTCTTGCTTAGTCCCATCCCCGCCAGCTATATTAAAAAGCTTATTCACAAACGTAAACCATGCTCCCCATCTGTGACAACCTACCTTCAAACTTCCTAAAGATAGCAGCTAATGCCATTGCATTCCCTGTATCCATCTGCATTAACCACTCAATTTGTAAATCCACTGAGGAAATTCCACAACATTCCCATCCACAAAGGAGGTAACTTAGTAGAACTCTCTAATTACCGCCCAATTACCATACTTTCTCCACTCTCCAAAATTCTTGAGAACTGTGTCCACAAACAAATCCTGCCTTATTTCATGCTAGAAAACCTCATAACCCCCACACAGTATGGCTTTCACCCCCATCACATCTCCTTCACTAATACCATCTCCCTTGCCAGGAACAATAATAAATTAGTGCCCTGCCTCTTCTTAGACCTCTCCAAAGCCTTTGATACTGTCTCCCACTCCATCCTCCTCTCTAAACTAACTCAACTAAACCTCTTCCCCACAACTGTTTACTGGTTTACCAGCTACCTCACTAACAGACAGAAATCAGTTAAATGGTTCTCAGCCCTATCTCCCTTTCTCCCCATAAAAATTGGTGTCCCTCAAGGATCTATTCTAGGCCCCCTTCTTTTTAACATATTTGCTAACCAACTCCACACATCCTGTCCTCAGTCCTCCCTCATACAGTATGCAGACAATTCCACTATCATTACCATTGCAGACAATCCCTCAGATCTGCTTTCCCTCACTCAAACTTCCTTTATCTTCACAGAAACTTGGCTAACTGACAACCAACTCATTCTGAATTATAAGAAGATAAAACTCCTTCTATTCCTACCCAAATTTCACTAGTGCCTTAAATCCTCTCTCACCATCTCTTCCCTAAACAGCACCATTATCTCTCCTGAATCACACACTAAGCTACCTGGCATAATCACTGACAACCAACTTAGATTCAATGTCAACGTGCAGAACTGCATAAAGAAAATCCACCAAAAGCTCAGCTTGTTATATAGAAACCAAAGGTTCTTCACTCCTAATTCCAGAATCTCTCTTGTCCAGGTTTATCTCCTTTCCAACCTCTTATTACAAACATAGGCAACCATTGCTCTGCACCAATAGTCAATTCCTCCCTGGTTAGATCCGACCACAAACTAATCACCATGGAAAACCACATCCCACCCACACACCCCGCAAAAGTAACCACCATGAAAAACTTCTCCAAAGCTGACTTTGGGCTCCTAAAAACAGAGGTGGATAACTTCATGGCACCCATGTCAATGGAAAATAGATGCATGACTGCCAAATCATACACCAGTGCACTGTACGAACACGTACATAAATGCATGGAACTAGCCATACCCAACAGAACCAAAATGTTCTCCTCCAAAAAAAGGAAGCCAATCTGGTGGTCCCTTGCCATTAATAAACTCTACAACAGAAGGAAGAAACTGTTGCAGAAAAAGGTGAAGTCCCAAGACTGGAAAAACTCCCTTATTAGCCTCAACAAAAAGTTGAGACCCCTCATTAAAACCTCTAAAGCCAGCTATGAAAGCAGAATTGTGGCAGACACTAAAAACAACCACAAAGCCTTCTATAGTTATATCAAGAATCTCCACAGCAATACTCTGGTTTCCTCTCAGTTACTGCACAATGGTACCTCCTATACTGAGCCAACAGATATTGCCAGCATACTGGCCGACAGATTCCATGCCAACTTTACCCCTCTGTGCCCCCTAAAGGACCAATCACAATACCGGACAAATGCCAGGCACCCAGCATTACTGCAGCACAGGTTAAAGCTGCATTGTCCAAGGCTAAGAATACAGCTTCTATGTGACCCAACAATATCCCTGGATGTGTTCTACATGAACTACAGAGTGAACTGGCACCACATCTGTGTGCGCTGTTCAATCACAGCCTCACATCAGGCTTTGTCCCTATGAAATGGCACACTGCTACAGACATCCCTCTCCATAAAGGTGGAGTGACTACATACCCTGGGAATTATCACTGCATTAGCCTGACAAGTCTGATATGTAAGGCTATGGAGCGCATCATTATGGACCTAATTAACAAGGATATAGGGAATCCCCAAACTCTAGATCCCATGCAATTTGGTTTTGTGAAAGGTAGATCATGCCAGCTCAACTTGGTTGACTTTTTTGAGTTAGTCACCAGAGATGTGGATGAAGGCAAGGCAGTTCATACAGCCTAATTCAATCTGGACAAGGGCTTTGATACCATTCCTCACTCAAGAATTATTGATAAACTCACCAAACTAGGCATCAACACTTATATTACTAGATGGGTTGCAAATTGGCTCACAGATAGGACCCACAGTGTGAAAGTAGCGAACTCCAAGTTAGACTGCTGACCAGTCATGAGTAGAGTCCCACAGGTATTGGTCCTGGGTCCTCTCATGTTTGGCAACTACTTCTCAGAAGTCCAGGCCAACACAGAGGGACTCTGGCTGATCAAGTTTGCAGACGACTGCAAGCTGGGAGCAATTATTAACTCCCCAAGCGATATAGACATCCCAGAGAAAGGCCTCACTGAGACAAATGATTGGTGTCAAAACCATGGCCTTAAGCTTAATGCCAAAAAATGTGTCATCATCCCCTTTGGGAAAAACTCAGTTCCCACTAATTACCACATTGATGGGATTCCATTGAACACTGAAGGTGTTATAAAAGATCTGGGGACACAGGTTGACAGGAACCTATCCTTCGACCACCATATTGCCACTGTGGTCAGAAAGTCCTTCTATGTGGCACATCTCATTACCAAGGGTTTTGCATCCAGGAAGAAAGAGGTCATCATTTCTCTCTCTACTCTTCCCTCATTAGGCCAATCATTGAGTATAATGCCCCATTTTGCATGTACCTCACTAGACACATGCAACAGCTGGAAAGGCCACAAACATACCTCATGAAGAGGATCCTAGTCCTTAAACATATGTTCTACATGGACAGACTCAAAAATCTCCAGCTATTCTCTGTTTCATGTCATTTACTAAGAGGTGATCTCTGCTTGACTTAAAAAGCCATGTCTGACCCAGCTCTGTTAGAAATGCTACATCTAAGGAAATCCCAATCCCTCTGCACCACATGCTCTAGAGACCTCAACCTCATTACCACAATCAACAGAACATGCTGGAGGAACAGGTTCATAACCCAGAGACTGCCCATGCTCTGGAATAGACTTCCCATACATGTCAAGCAGAGCACCTCACTGGCCCTCTTCAAGAGAAATCTTGATGAGTGGATGGGAAATAGAAAATTCACCCCGGGGATCACTCCAATGGCTCTACTTCATAGAGGCACTGGGAACTAAGGTTGGGCAGCACGATGCCAGGGCATTTCTTTGGGCTAGGCTTGTAAAGGCTCCAGGGCCATTAACCTAGTACACACTTATGAATCTATGAATCTATACTGCTCTCAAGGCCTTACTAACTTACATTCCTCTCTTCTACCTAAACTTGAAACCACATATAACAAAATAGCCACATTTGCTACTAACATGCCACCTAAATCTCATCACTGTCTTGCTCTCCAGAATCTCATCTGGCTAGAATTTCCTAACCAACTCACCTATTCTCAACTTCTCTTAATTCACACTAATCTAAATAAGCCCTCCTCCTGCCCTAGCATATCCTCTCTTGTCTTCCTCTATAAACCACCATGCCCCCTCAGAAGCTCAGACCAAAGCCTCTTACAAATTCATAAACCAAAGAAAATCTCTAGGATAAAACCTATACTTCTACCTTCCTGTTGTCTTGTGGAATAAGCTTCCCATAGCCCTTAGAAATATTACCCATGCTCTAGAATTCAAGACAGCTCTCTGACTTTTCCTAAATAGCACCAGGAGATGCCAATGTAACCATCCCACCTAAATTTTACCTCACCTCCCTCTTTTCCACTCCTTCTTCTCCTCCATACTTATCCCCATCCACACTTCCCTCTCTATTACCTCCTTTCCTACAAACATGATAACTATTGTAGCCTCCTGTGTACAACTACTTTCTACTACTCCCATCCCCACCCGTCTGAATTCTGCCCAGCTATCTTTTACTGTTCTTCCTTTTCACTCCCATACTTTTTTCTTGTTTCCATTTCTTTTTATACTTGACAAACTTAACTCCCACGTCTCTCCTGCTTGATCACCAACTCAGATTTTTCTCTGCATCTTTGCCACCCTGCTTTGACCTAATTCTCCTCTTTCCCCACTTCTCACTTGAAATCCATTTTTAATAATATCTTTTCTTGCAATGCAATTGGCCACTGAATATCCTTCATAAGATATACATATTTTTGAATCTGCACATAAATTTGTGCTTATGTATGATGGACATCTTGCCTGCACAATTTGTCCTTGGAAGTTCTAACTGGTATGACTTGTTTTGTTAACCTGTGTATTTCTACTTCAGTTCTGCAAATGTCTGTCTAGCATTATTTGTTCCACTGAATTTATTTTTGTATACGTTGTATAAAATTTTAACTTTGGAGCTTTTCTCCATGGGCCTCTGCTGAAAAAGGGTGCAAGCTCAAATGGACAAACCCAGTCAACAAATGCCAAATAAATAATAGGCAGACCTCATGCTGAAGCCCTGAAAATACCCTTGACACCCTCTCTCTCTCTCCCTGTAGGGAGAACATACCCAGGAGTGCACCGAACCAGAGGGATGCCCCATTAGCATTTATATAAAATTCTGTAACATTCAGTAATCAAATAACTAACACAGCACTATTCTGCCTCAACACCAATAAAAACGCAATAAAAAAACTTTGTATGAAGAAACAGCCTCCTGAAATATTTTGATTCCCTTGGTTTTAACTTATTCAACCTCCTACCTGCAGACAGCAAGCACAACTAGACCTGGAGACTTTACCCACAGGGTGCAAATGACATTGGATAAACCACAGCAAAAAACTTAGGCATTTGGCAGACTGACTCACCTTTGAGATCTCCATCCTAAAGCGGAGACCACAGGGAGCACAAGGCAAGTAGAAACTCACTTAGAAGGTATCCAGACCATTGACAATCTGACACCAGCTACAGCTATCCTAATGGCATGGGTAACCTCGAACGCAACTCAAGCAAGTCCATATCCACACTATTCCTAGATCTGTCAAAGGCCTTTGACACCATCTCACACACCCTACTTGTATCCCAACTCTCCACCCTACACCTCTCTCCCACCACCATCATCTGGTTTTACAGCTACTTGTCCAATGGAAAACTTCAACCTCCCCCTTCCTTCCCACACCCACAGGTGTCCCACAAGGTTCTGTTCTTGGCCCTCTTCTCTTCAACCTATTCATTAACAACTTTCAGCAATCCATCCCAGACTCATCTATCATCCAATGTACAGATGACTCAACAATCATCTGCTCAGCCTTCTCCCCCTCTGAGCTCCTAGCAAAAACCCAACTAGCCTTCTCCAAAACAAAAACCTGGATGCAGTCTAACCATCTGGTACTAAATGCAAATAAAACCAAACTAATGTTTTTTTCCCCCTACCAAAAACTCCATTCACAAATCCACATTCATCATACAGAGCCAAAACATCACCCTCCTTGAAATTGTTCCCAACACCAAGCTTCTTGGCATCATCATCATTGATTCATTGATGACGAACTATCATTTAGCACCCACATCCTTTCCACAATCAAGAAAACCCACCAAAACTTAGGTCTGCTCTACAGGCACAACTGCCTCCTAAGCCCCTCTACCCATCAAACTCTTGCATCCACCTTGCTACTCCCCTCCCTTATGTATGGTGCCCCTCTTTTCAACAATCGTCATCTTGGCCTTTAGTCCAAACTTGAATCCTACTACCACAAGATCTCCAAATTTGCAACCAATTCAAAAAACTTATCCCACCACTGCCTCCTCACCCTCAACTGACTTGAACTACCCAACTACCTCAGTTACCTACAACTCACCATTGCCCACAAGCTCATCTTTAAACCTGCCAACTCTCGCTATTTCCTTAAGACTTTACATTCCCAACCGCTCACTCAGATACAAAAAACAAAATATCCTTCAGGTCCACAAATCTGCATGACCTCCTGGCCATCTACTGCTGTCCCACTCCTTAGTTAAACAGTGGAACTCTCTCCCCACACACCTATGCAACCTACCTAACCATACAAATTTAAAATCTCAGCTACTCTCTAATCTTTCTTCCAAATGGAAATGCCCTTGCCATGCTCCAACTTAACCCCCGTCATTCCACCTTGCACTGACTCATACAACTACTATTACTTCATCCCACCCCTACCAAAAATAATTTTCTCTCTAATATCTATTGTACTATACTCTCCAGTCTCAAATATACTATTACCCTCTCCATGCATAATATTTTCCTAACCTACAAATGGCTAGTAGCTATATATTTTGAAATGTTAAACCTATAATTGAGTTTATAACAAAAATATTCACTTTATGTAAATGCTTAAATTTCTATATTGATTTATGTCTTTTCATTTTTGTAACATTGTGACAAGCCAATTGCAAATATTAAGGAGCTTATCTGTAAATGTTTAATTAGCTGTATGAACTATGTCCTTTTGTAACGTGAAATGTAACTTGCAATAATTGTGGAGCCTTTCTCCTTGGGCCTCCACTGAAAATGGGCTCTTCTTGGCCCAGTGGACATCCCCGGTCATCAAACTTAAATATATATATATATATATATATATATATATATATATATATATATATATATATATGTCTACTTGAAAACTCCAAAATCGCAGAAGACCGACAGTTGAAAATCCCAACGCTGAGAACACCGACATGTTAAGGTAAGTGTGTGATAGGGATGGACGTTAGGGTCAGGGTGTGGGTAAGGTAAGTGTGTGATAGTGACGGACGTTAGGGTAGGGTGTGGGTCAGGTAAGTGTGTGATAGTGACGGAGTTTAGGTTTAGGGGTGGATTAAGTGAGTTAGGGTTAGGGTGCGGGTACGGTAAGTGTGTGATAGTGATGGACTTAGGGTTAGGGTTTGAGTTAAGCTTAGTGCATAGATAGTTGTGTATGTAAGGTTTAGTGTAGGTTTGTAAGGTTTTTGGCGTGCTTGTGTTGTGTGTGTGTTTTTCCAGAAAGGTATTTGTTTTGTTGATTGTCATGATTTTGGTTTGTCGGGCATGTGAAGTTTCGTGTTTTTGAACTTTTTTTTTTTCGTTTTTTTCCTGTTATTTCGTTGTTGGTGTTTTGGTGTGTTGGTGTTATCAGGTAGACCCATTTATATATATATATATATATATATATATATATATATATATATATATATATATATATGGATCTAGGTCTGTTGAACGAAAGTTCAACAGTCCGAATCCACTATCACCGAACACAATTTAGCAAAAACACTTTCACTGAAAAAGCGCTTTCACTAAAGTATGTTAAAACATTAAATTAATGTTTTTGCAGAGGAGCAAGCCCCCCTGCACATTCCCTACTTTAATATTCTCACTCCGAGATTGCACTACAGTGGGAAAAAGGGAATTTTCCCTTATCTGCACCGTAGTATGACCTAAGCAACAGGCATACTTACGTGAAAGTGCTTCTTCAGTGAAAAGCACTTTCGTGTAAGTATGCCCGGCTGTTAGTTACTCTGTGATATTGTCATTCAGGGATCAGTACAGATCCCATATATAATTTTTTTTTTTTTTTTTTTATTTTATTTTATTTTACATTTGTTGACCGGGCTGGTCCAACAGGTCCAGGGAGAAAAGCTCCAATGAACACAGATATTAGTTATTTTACATGACTGATTCTAAAATACAGGTACATCACAAATTTTTAGCAATTATTTACATTTCTTTACATTGCTGGTTGAAGAATCTTTATACATGACGTGATTTGGGAAATAATACAGGAAGATGTTTATAATGACATGAGGTTAATATATGAAAACACACTCTCTTTAAAGGTTAACAGAGGAGCACCTACATGGTACAGAAAGAGTACCATGTACCCAATGATAAGCGAGGAAGTTCATCAGGGTTAGCACTAGGGCATAACCAATGTGTTTTGAAGTATAGTTTCAGTTTGTTTTTAAAAAGTGATATTGAGGAAATCAAGGTCAGGTCACTAGCGAGTGAGTTGCAGGTTTTGCCAACAGTGTTAGAGAACAAGGAGTCACCAGCCATATTGTTGGTTTTGCTTATTTGTACAAGTAGTTTGTTTGAAGAGCGTAGGGTCTTAAGATTATTGTAGGGGGTGATAGGGTTAGTAAGTATTGGGGTATTAGTAGGCTGATACAGGATCTTGTGTGCAACTGTTATTTGGTTATAACGTAGTTGGTTTGGTAACTCTAGCCATCCTAGTTGTTCTAGATTATGACAGTGATGGGTTTTGAAAGCAGAGCCAGTGGCAAATCTGGCAATATTGTTATAGGAGATTGTTAGCTTGTGAGGTTATTTTTACACAAGTTAGTAAATATAGGGTAGGCATAGAGGAGAGTAGAGATTAAATGGGTGTGGGCAATAGTAGTCCTAGCTAATGGAGTCGGGTAGGGTTTGATCCTATAAAGAAAGTCGGGCTTTTTGTTGACTGTTTTTATTGTACTATTAATATGAGCATCAAAGTTAAGATTGTTAATCAGTTAATACCCTAGTAGTTTGGTAGTGGGATCAGGAGATATGATAGTACTGTTGTTAGATATAACAGTAAAGTTAAGTGGGGAGGCCCTACGAGTTGGGAGTGAATAGTAAGAGTTTGGTTTTTTGGGGCTCAAAATGAGGCAACAGTGTAAAAGCCATTTTTCGACTGTATTGAACACTTTTTGGGTTAGCGTCTGTAGATTGGATGGAGAAGTGGCTGAGCATATTAACGTGGAATCTTCTGCATACTGGATACAGGTAGCTTGTGGAAATAATGGATGTAGGTCATTAATAAAAATAGAAAATAGGAGAGGACCTAATATAGAGTCTTGAGGGACACCAAGGGCAATGGAAGGTGGGTGGATAAGTTATTATCCCATAGTACAGCCTGCTGTCTATTGTTTAAGTAGGATTGGAACCATTGTATAGCCAGTGAAAGGATTTTAAGTATGTTTATGAGTAGCTGATGGTTAACCATATCGAAGGATTTAGAGAGATCAATAAACCCTATATTGCAACAATAGCTCCTCAAGGGTGATAGCAGGTCTGGGAGTGGGGAGGGAGAAGTTTGATGTTAAATAAGGAGGCTGCAAGAGGGGAAAGTGTACGGGTTAAAGAGTAAGGAGGGGAAAGGCTGCTGGCTGTCCTGGCAAGGAGGTGTACTTTAAACACCTGGTATTATTTTATGCAAACGTAACTGTTACAGACAGTACTAGCAGAACATATACTTTCTTGCTTACTTGAGGGATTGAGGTTCAGGGCAATGTTAGGCTCTATTCCTGGATTTAGGGATGAGACAGCAGGAATTATTTTAAATTAAGGTTCTTGTCATCAAGCAGGGCACATTCGCACACTCTGGTGCAGGAAAATCAGGATGGAGAGCTGGGCGCGTATAGTGAGAGAGGAAACAAATGTGGTGAAGAAAACAGTATATTAATAAGCAGGCTACTGAAAATGGTACTAAGCAGTTTAAAACGTATATAAATGGAGTCATTAATCATAGTAACAGTGCCACTGAAGTATAGAACTAAATAAGCCTGTTAGCTGTGTTAGGTGGTTGCATTTAGGCTATTAGAACAGGAATAAAGAGCTGATAAAGGAACAACACAAGCATATACAGTAGGTTTACTATAGCTATCTAGGTAAGGTTGTAACAGTGCTATAATGCTATTGTACAGATTAAATACCATATCATGGTTCACCTAATGTAAGGACTCTCAGCTGAGTAAGTTACAGTTCAAGGTAGTGAACAAAAACACATTAACCAGGTATATTAATTGTTTTTCAAAAAAGAACGCAGTAACCATAAAAGTATTCTAGATAACAACTTCAGTAAGTTGTTGAATAGTACAGAAAAAGCCAGGTCGATTCAGTTTTGCAAATTAAAGTACACAGTGATCTCTGAACAATTCCAACTGCCGACTAGTAGACCGTTCTTAAAACACTGACACTGTGGGGCTAGTTAGGTACTTCACATTGAGATTTATAACAGTGCATAAGCAACAAGCATCCTTTTTGCTTTTTGGGTGCTGTAATGGTTACACAAATAGGCTCAGAGATAGTGCTATACACATACCACTTTACTACAGTTGAAGAACACAACAGCAGTTAAACTAGTTCAGTGTGTATACATTCTATATACAACACGCTACCTAAATTTGCAGTTTCCTTATAAATATATCCAGTTCAGCATGTATACACTCCGCTAACCTACATTGGCTTTGTCTGTTCACATAAGACCCAATATTCATTGCATATACAAACAGCTAACCTAAATTGGCTTTTTCTATTCAAATAATACCAGTATTCACTGTATATACAAAACGCTAAGCTAAATTGGCATTTTCTGTTCAAATAAAACCAGGTCGCTTAAAAATAACAATGAACATCTTGCAGGTAAATATAGTAGCGTTTTACAATACCATGTGCCTCTTAAATACAAGTAGTCATTTACAATGATAATAAGACCCGCACACATAAAATCATCAAATTGAACATTTAGATGATTAAAACCCTTGACCTTGCTTATGTAGATAAAATACAGCTCTGAAGTCTGTATATTGCAGCCCAGCAATACTTACAGTAGGTGTCGACGCTGGGGCCAGGGACACACAGCAGCCAAGTGTTAATCAAGGAAATAAAGATGGTGCCTTGTAGGGCTGGGTATATTTATGTGGTCAGAGAGGATATAATTTAGAAGGGGGCAGGTAGTGGTAGGTGAAAGCAGGTACAGACCAGAAGAGGCTAATACTCTGCAACAGGTAAAGAAAGCTGGAAAGGAATTAGTGTCTATTCTAGGAGGGTGGGGTAAGGGAAGAGGGAAGGAGTGAAGGCAGGGAAAACAAGACTGGGAGAGAGACAGTGATAGGAGTGAACGAAGAGAAGTAAAGAGGGATATGGAAATGGGGTTGGAGCCAAGGGAAGGAAGAAGATCAATGAGAGCAATCAGTGGAGTGCTGACAGCTGACGGTAAGTTTAGGTGGAGATAAGTAAGGAGATGAGGAACTTAACAGTAGTGACAGTGGGGAGAGTAGTAGATTGATTAACAGGGACTTTGGAAGGATAGAGGGGGACTGCAGTATGAACAAGAAAAAGAAAATTAGATGCCTGTGAGCAATGGTCTAGAACAACAAGAAAAAATGTTAAAGAAAGGTAAAATTAGGAAAAGGGTGCTATCTATTGGGCAAATCTTATATTGCAATAGCAGCTACTCAAGGGAGATAGCAGGTCCGGGAGTGGGGGAAGGAGAAGTTTGGTGTTAATAAGGAGGCTGCAAGAGGGACAAGTGTGCAGGTTAAAGAGTAAGGAGGGGTAAGGCTGCTGGCTGTCCTGGCAAGGAGGCGCACTTTAAAAACCTGGTATCATTTTATGCAAAATTAACTGTTATAGACAGTAGTAGCAGAACAAATACTTTCTGGCTTCCTTGAGGGATTGAGGTTCAGGGAGAAGTTAGGCTCTATTTCTGGATTTGGGGATGAGACAGCATGAATTATTTTAAATTGAGGTTCTTGGTCGTTAATCAGGGCACATTCGCATACTGTGGTGCAGGAAAATCAGGATGGAGAGTTTCTTGTTCTCTTGAGTGATTGAGGTTCAGAGAGAAGTTAGGCTCTATTCCTGGATTTAGGGATGAGACAGCAGGAATTATTTTAAATTAAGGTTCTTGCTCATCAAGCAGGACACATTCGCATACTCTGGTACAGGAAAATCAGGATGGAGAGAGTAGGTGTGGACGCTGGGGCCAGAGACACACAACAGCCAAGTGTTAATCAAGGAAATATATATATATATATATATATATATATATATATATATATATATATATATATATGGATCACATTCACATTGCTGAAATTACACTTCTCCGAACCACATTTTACAGAGACCATAACTCCAAATTTACACTTCTCCAAAACAGCACTTTGCTGAAACAGAAAACAGTTTATATATAATTAGCAGGGGATGTGGTTTAACTGTTTTCTGTTTTGGCAAAGTGCCATTTCGGAGAAGTGTAAATTCGAAGTTATGGTCTAGGCAAAATGTAGTTTAGAGAACTATACTTTCGGCAATGTGAATGGGAACCATATACATAGATGGACATAAGTGGACCACCAAAGGATGAACTCCAGAGAAAAAAATCAAAATACAATAAAATGACTCTGTGAGTCCACCAAGATGATTTTTATTGCACCCCACAAAATAAAAAGCAACAAGATAAGCACTTCTGGACCAGAAATATTCTTCTTCAGAACTACTAATAAACAACAATAACTGAAATTTAAAGTATTCATTAAGCAATACACGTCAATATCTAGCCAATAAAGGACTTGCAAAACTACTAATACACAACAGTAACTGAAATTTAAAGTATTCATTAACCATAGGTTCATAGGTAGGTACTAGGCTATCTGCCCGAAGGCATTTATAAGCCTAGCCGGAATGTGTTGGCTTTCACCACCACCTTAGATTAGTTCCCTGTGCCTCTGTCCAGCAGAGCCACTGAAGTGATCCCTGAGGTAAATGTTTTGTTTCCCATCCATCGTCAAGGTTTCTCTTGAAGAGTGTTAGTGAGGAGCTCTGCCTAATGTGGATTGGAATCATGTTCCAAAGCATGGGAAATCTCTGACAGGAATCTATCCCTCCAGCAAATCCTATTTATTGTTGTGGTGAGGTTTAGATCCCTAGAGCATGTGGCTCAAGAGGATAAGCTTTTCTTTAGGTGAAGCATGTCCATCAGTTCTGGGTTGGACATGGCCTTGTATGTCAGGCAGAGATCACCTCTGAGTAGGTGGTATGCAACCGAGTACAGCTGGAGTTTCTTCAGTCAAGCTGCATAGGACATCTGTTTGAGGCCAGTGATCCTTCTTGGTGAGGTACTTCTGTGGTCTTTCCAGCTGTTGCAGGTGTCTTGTAAGATGCATCCCAAATGGGACGTTGTACTCTATGATGGGACTGATGAGCAATGACTAGAGGGGCACAATGACCTCTTTTGATCTGGATGCGAACCATTTTGTGATAAGGTGTGCCATGTAGAAGGATTTTCTAACCACTCTGGCAATGTGATTATCAAAGGAGAGTTTACTATCTACTTGGGTCCCCAGATCCCTTATTACATCTTCTGTATTTAGGGGACTACCACCTATGTGGTACTTTGTGGGTACTTTGTTTTTTCCAAAGGGGATGACTATGCACTTTTTGGCATTTAGCTTGAGGCCATGATTTTGACACCAGGTGTCCATCTCAGTGAGACCCTTTTGGAGGACGTCTGTGTCAGCCGAAGAGTCAATTATAGCCCCTAGTTTGCAGTTGTCTGTGAACTTGGTCAGCCATAGTCTTCCTGTGCTTGCTTGCACCTCTGAGAAGTATATGCCGAACAGGAGGGGTCCTAGAACTGAGCCCTGGGGAATGCCACTTGTAACTGGTTTAGAGTCAGACCTAGCTCCCGCAACTCTTACTATGTGGGTTCTGCCCATGAGCCAGCTGGCAACCCATCTTGTGACATGGGGGTTTATGTTCAGTCTGGTGAGCTTGTCTATAATACCAGAATGGGGAATGGTGTCAAAGGCCTTTGCGAGGTCAAGGTAGGCTGTGTGTACCACCTTTCCCTTGTCTATGGCCTTGGTAACTGTCTCAACGAAGTCCACCAGGTTTAGGAGGCATGATCTGCCCTTAACAAAGCTGAACTGGGTAGGGTCCAGTGTTTGGAGGTTCCCAATGTCTCTGTTAATGAGTTCCATGATGATGCACTCCATAGACTTGCAGACCAAGCTAATCAGGCTTATAGGGCGATAGTTCCCAGAGTCTGTTGTGGCTCCACCTTTGTGGAGCAAAATAACCATTGCTGTGCACCACTCTATGGGTATGTAACCCGTGGAAAGGCTGAGTTTGAACAGTGTGTTTAGGTGAGGGGTTAGTTCATCTTTGAGCTCGTGTAGGACGCAGCCTGGGACACTGTCTGGTCCCATTGATGCTGTGTTTTTGGCTTTGGAGAGGGCTGTTTTAACCTGAGTGTCTGTGATTTCAGGAGCTTTACATTCTTCTGGTATGGTTATGGGCCATTTTAGGGGTGAGAGGGGGGTGAAGTTTGCGCTGAACCTGTCTGCCAGGATGTTGGCAATATCAGTCGGTTCAGTGTATTTTGTACCATTCTGCACTAACTCCGAGCAGATCTGAGCATTGCCACTTAGATTCTTGACATAGCTAAAGAATGCCTTGTGGTTATCTTTGGAGTCCTTGGTAATTTTTCTTTCAAAGCTAGCCTTGGATGAATTTATGAGGGACCGCAGTTTCTTGCTGATCCTGATCAGGGATGTCTTCCCTTCTTGGGATTTTACTCCTTTCTGTACTAGTTTCCTTCTTCTGTTGTATAGCTTGTTTATGGCAGGGGCCCACCAGTCTGGTTTCCTTTTCTTAGAGGAGTGAGTCTTGGTTTTGTTTGGGACAGCACGATCCATGCATTCTTGTAGGTGCCCATAGAATGCATTAGTAAAGGATTTTTCAGCTTGAACAATGTTATCCTTCAACATGGGGGCTTTGAAACTTTCCACCTCGGTCTTAAGTAACATGAACTTTGCTTTTGAAAAGTTTTTCACTGTGGTTTCCTTGTCTGGGGGTGGGGGCAGAATGTGGATATCCAAAGTGATTTGTTTATGTTCAGATCTAACCAGTGAGGGGTTGACCTCTGGTGTGGAGCACCAGTCGCCCATGTTGGTGATGACCAGGTCCAATATGTTGTCACCTCTGGTGGGAGTGTTGACCAGTTGATCCAGGGTGTTTGCATTTATAAATTCTAAGAAATGTTGGGCAAGGGAGTTAGTATTGAGTAGTTCTCCCAATTAATGTTTGGGTAGTTGAAATCACCCAATATTAGGGTGTTTGGTAGGACCTTTATATTTGCCAGTATTTCCAGAAATGCAGAATGGGGGTCCTGGGACATGGTGGGTGATCTGTAGCAAGCTACAATTTGAATTGCAGTTTTGCCCATTTTTAGTTGCACGTGGATGATCTCTGAAGCATCGTGCTGTGCCACTAACCTGGAGGTGTGGGTATCCTTGATGAATATGGATACACCCCCACCTTTTGTAATTCAGTCTGGGTTCTGTGGCCGAAATGTATGGCATGAGTTGTAGCCTGGTAGTGCTGGGGTGCTCTCTACATAATTAGGCAATCAATATTAATAAGCAATAAGCAATACACATCAATATCTAGCCAATAAAGGACTTGCAGAAGTGTTTCTTAGGCAAAAGCAAGCAATTATATGCCATGGCATATAGGTTACACATGAGTTCACAACAAACCAAAGAGCAGGTATGCAAATCATGACTACAGATGGACTCAGCATTGAATCATCATACCCTCATCTAAGAACAACCCCTCATCTAAAAACATGTAAAAAATGTATAAAATGTGTAAAAAAATGCTTTGGGCTTTTAAATGCATATATCATATTAAAAAAAAAAAAAAAAAAAAAAAAAAATATATATATATATATATATATATATATATATATATATATATATATATAAAGTATATATATATATATATATACAAAGTGTGTGTGTATGTGTATGTATATATATATATATATATATATATATATATATATATATTTATATATATGGCTCTCAGCCTGACCACATTGCTGAAACATAACCGAACACTCATTTCACTGAATCTCATTTCACTGAACTGCAGCTAGTATATATGGCACTGTGTGCAGAGTACTGTAAGGTAAATAAAAGGTATATGCCCTTTTCCGCACTGTAGTGCAATCCAGGAGTTACTATATATAGTTGGGGGTGTGTGGGGGCACAGCACATTGGGAGGTTTGGGGGGGGGGCTGTGCCAGAGATTCAGTATATATATATATATATATATATATATATATATATATATATAATATTCCAGACCATTGCATGTAGTGCTTTGTGCTTTTAAATGCACACATTTTATATACATATATGTATATATATATATATATATATGTGTGTGTGTATGTGTGTGTATAATATATATATATAAAAAAAAAAAATACATATATATATATATATATATATATATATATATATATATATATATATATATATATCTGTGTGTGGGTTCACTTTGGAATCTCGAAATACTGAAATGTTGAATTTTAGTATCTCGAGACCAAATTGTTGAATCTGCAGTTACACGAAACTTCAAAATATCGAACCCGGACATGTCAAACCCACGGTACTAATGGCGCGTTACGTAAGTGTTATGTTTTCTAAGGGTTTTGGGGAGGATTTGTGATTGTGTTGGGGAGTTTTAGGTGTCAGTTATGGTAGGTAGGTATGAGTGTGAGTGTGTCAGTGTTGAGAGTGGTGGTGGTGTTTGTTTGCATGTCATGTGTGTTTGTGCAAGGGGGGTGTAGAATGTGTGGTGGTGGGTTTTTTGTCTTTCGGTGTTTAGTGTGAGCTCGGAGTTAGTAGATATAAGTAGCAGGGGTGTGGGGAGGCACAGCTCCCCCACATGGGGGTGCAGAGGGGCTTGCTACCCTGCTTTATAGGAAGGATAAGTGTGTATGATTGTTATGATGTGTTTGTGTATGTGGTTTTGCTTTGTTGTAGTGTTGGGAGGTAGGTGTATTTGTGTTTGTATGTGTGGTGTAGTGTTTTGTTGATGTTCACAGTTCTGAATTTTGCAGTTTTGGTTTTCAGGTTTGTGAGTTTTCAGCTTTATTGTCTCGAGATACTGAAATTTGATATTTCAGTATTTCGAGATTATATATATATATATATATATATATATATATATATATATATATATATATATATATATAAAATCTGTGTTTTCAATGAGTATTAGCATTAAGTGCCTTAGGCAATGAAATTAAAGCTGTTTTTTTTTTTTTGAACATTGGTTACTATTGCCTATGTAACTGATAGGTTAAAGATGCTAGTCAGTCACATAGCAAAGACATTTCCACCAAGCTTTAGGAAATCTTGGTTTCTGAGTTTACACCATTACATAGAGGGATGAAGCTCTATGGTCTAGAAATGGTTAACATCTAGTTGGTTAAGAAGCTTTTAGTGGGATGGTGGGAATGACCTTCCAGTGCTAGTTCATCCATTTTGTGCATCTATGGCACTAGCTTCACTGGAGACTGCAGAGTACTCCAGTGTCAGTCAGGATCTTCATGCGGGTGTGGGTCAGCAAACTCTGTCTGGCACTGAAAAGCCTGCTTGACAGTATGTAGATCAGGACCACAAAGGAAGAACTGATGTAGGAACAGAAAATGGGTGCTTCTGTGGTTGACAGGATGATGCCTCTTTCACTGAGATGGCACAGATTCCTTATTCACATGAAACAAGGGTGATCATCTCTCTCTCTCTCTCTCTTGCTCTCCCCTTTGCTATACTGTAGGCAACTGTGTGAAATATTGGTCCCTGTATGAGTGAGTCCTGTAATTTGGAGACTGAACTGATGTAAAAAACAGACTTACATATATGTGTGGTATGTTATTTGTGGTTTGGTTTTTTAGACTTCCATATATACCAAGTTCAAGACTACCATTTCTCAGAGTTTTCCCTTTCCTCTAAGGAATGGTGATCTCAGAGCCAAACTATATATCTATATATATATATATATATATATATATATATATATATATATATATATATATATATACATACATATATATATATATATATATATATATATATATATATGGTTTACTATCAAATTTTTGAATCAAACTCCATCGACTGCACTTTGTTCGAACATGGAAAGTCCAACACGGCAATGCAGAACTCCAAAAGCCGACCTAGGAACGGGTTTTAAGATGGGTCGAGATAGGTGTTCACTGCTATTGCTGAACTACAAACCTCGCCCCTATCTCGACCCGTGTTAAAACCTGTTCCTAGGCTGGCTTTTGGAGTTCGACATTGCCGTGTTCAACTTTCCGTGTTCGAACAAAGTGCAGTCGACGGAGTTAGATTCGAAAATTTGATAGTAAACTATATATATATATATATATATATATACATATATATATATATATATATATATATATATATACAGTAATTTGAAGGAGAAGAGCAATGTTTGACATTCATTTTCCTCTTGGATTTTTAGTCTTTTTTTTTTTTTTTTTTTTTAATTTTTAATAGGGAGTCCTTACTACAAAGTCAACTTTAGCAAGTTATTTGTTGACATGATTGCATTTCCTTTTCTGTTGTGTATTTACATACCTAGTGCTCAAAGATATTTTTATGTTACTTTTTGCATTCTTATTTCTAAAAGTTAATTCATGTTATACAATGACTGGCCATTAACATACAAATACGAGCACTCTGATTGGTCAGCCTAACCGGCATGCTACTTGTAAATCGAGCATATACCAATGGCAAAGTCCGGCCTCCAAAGTAGCATTGAGCGGCCAGGATTTTTTTCCATTTTTTTAATTGCTATCTCTTAGAAAAGCATTAGTCTGAAAGAAAGACTCTGAAACTAAAAAGCGTGTCATTATTTGTGACATTGTTTCTCATAAAATTTATTTTTCTTCCTACAAATCACTGAGGAGCAAAGTCACTAAATAATGACAGGCTTTTCAGTTTCATACATTTTACCTCAGTCAATGCACATGCATTGACATTTTTTCAAATAAAAGAATGAGAGGTATGTATGAGACCATAGAAAATACAAGGAAAATCAGGTACGTTCTGCAATCTAAAACATACCTGATTTGCCGAGTCTATATTCGATCTACGAACGCTTAAATGTTCAAATCTCTAAAAGTCAGCCTTTAGAGATCAAACAGTTAAGTGTTCAAATTTCTTTAAAAGTTAAAAAAAAAATCACAAGTCAAAAAAAAAATAAAGGGTTTAAGCAGGGGACAAGCCCCTCTGCACCCCCCCCACACCCCCTACTTAAATATACCAACTCCAAGATTGTGCTACAGTGTAGGGAATGGGAAATTTCCCATTTCTGCACTGTAGTTCACTGGAAGTGCGATCTCGGAGTTGGTATATTTAAGTAGCAGGGGGTGTGGGGGATGCAGGGGGGCTTTCCCCTGCTATAACCCTTTCCTTGTATTTGTTTTTTGTTTCAATTTATTTTTTTTTACAACTTCGAACCTTTAACTGTGCAATGTGTAAAGGTTGACCTTTACAGATTCGAACATTTAAGCATCCGTCATTGTAATATAGACCCGATTTTCCTTGTATTTTCCTATGTCTCTCACACCTTTAAGCTGTCAGGAGGTTACAGGGGTTTTTTTCTTTCAAAAAAATAGCAACGGAGATTGTCCTTTCTCCATTTCTTGCTTGTTAAAGCAGTGATGTACTGCGTAAGCCTCGGAATGCAAGTCCCATATGCATGTGCATTACATAATCAAAGGGCAGAATCAGGAAACAATGCAGAAAACCATAGCAATGTTATACAAAGACATTATTTAAGAAAATATTTTTTTTTTAAATAATGTCATTCTATAATAGCAATAATCAACTCCTGGATGTAGTATATTGAAGTTTTACCAATGGTTGGCTTTGTTTAATCACTCAGGCATCAGCCTCATGATTAAATTACACCAACCATGGGTTAATCTTCAATATACCACACCCAGTCATCAGTTATTGTTATGTTATACAATCTTTCTGCTTAATTCCATAAAGCTTATATTTTTCATTATTGCAGTTTGAAATTCTATACTCTTGTTCTTGTATTTTGTATTTTTGCCTTTTTCTTCCCAGGTTTTACTTATTTATTTATGTAGGTAGTTAGGGTTTGTTCTGTCAGCCCTTTCCAGTAAACAAATGCAAAAAAATGACTGCAACAAACAAATAAATAAATAAATAGTTGATACATGTAGGAACAAATGCTCTGACTGATCTGGCAAATCTGATGTTGACAAGCTTGAAAAGAAATATAGAAAAAGTCTTAATCTCTCAGGTACTTTTACACATTTTTAGCAAACCTAATTCTGTATTTGTCATTAAAGAAAACAAAGTGGAAAAGATGGATAAGACTGTAGAGAGTTCTTATTTTTATTCATTTATTTCTTTTTTTTAATTATTTGAAAACTCTTGAAATCTACAGAAAATAAGGCAAACATTAGTACTAGGCAGAAAGACATAGAATGTGTTTAAATAAGAAGCTCACGTATGAATTTAAAAATAAATGGGAGTCCTAATCTGGTACGATATACTGACAATAAAGGAGTGACAAGGTTATTCAGTCAACCTTTTTTAATGAAATTATAATTAAAACTTTTGCAGAATACCTGGTGTTGTATATGTATGTATATGTATGTATATATATATATATATATATATATATATATATATATATATATATATATAGAGAAAGAGAGAGAGAGAGAAAGAGGTTAGGAATATCCATTGTCATTTTAGAGGATCTGCATCATTCATAGCAAAACCTGAAAAATGTGGGTCAGAAAATTTCATGATTCATTGCTATGCCCTTAAGATATTCTTGCCCCCCACACCTCCATCTTTACTGTTAGTTATAAGTAGATATATATATATATATATATATATATATATATATATATATATATATGTGTGTGTGTGTTTGTGTGTGTGTGTTTGTGTGTGTGTGTGTGTGTGTGTGTGTGTGTGTGTGTGTGTGTGTGTGTGTATACATATAGACAGATACATAGATATAGATACAGATATAGATGTATATAGATATATGTGTGTGAGTGCGTGTGTGTGATTATGTAAAACGGAACTGACTTAGGTCAGAATATTTCAGTGTACTGCAACCATTGTGATTCTGAGGATGACAATTACAATCTCAGGGATTATATAGCTACTCTAAGTTATGATGAAGTAAATTCACAAAAATTAATATTGTATGACCAGACAAGCAGAAGCTAGAGTCAGAAGAGAGGTAGGGTTCCTGGTTGGAACAGATAAGACTGTGGTGTGCTCAGGAGTCAATAATGTGACTAGTCCTGTTTTAGCAGTGGGACATCTGAAGTCATCTTACAAGAAGAGAAATGGATAGCTATATAGTTTGATATTAACATTGCTGGAACCATACTAAATGATAAAAAATAAATAATTCATAGACACATATAAAAATTAACAACATGCAGTTAAGAATGAACAGTAGAAGCATTAAAGTGAAAAATGTAAAGGAATGCACATGGTTCACAAAAACAAATACAAAATACAGTATTAGGCATGAGCATCTCACATTAGTCAGTTAAATGAGGTTAGCATAACATTACACAAAAGCTTATACTTTACATAGAATTTTGCTGATGAGAATAAGGCTGACCAATGAAATTCTGTAGTATCAATGAAGATGATGGATCAGTACCATGACAGGTATGCATACTATACTCACATGTGTGCAAACACGGTCACACAGGCACACAAAACGCACACATGCACATCCATCTAAATATCTACCTATCAGTCTACCTAGATAAATAGATAACATTTTGACTGGAAAATGTGTAATATATTTTTAAATGTTATTTAATACATGTATGCACATACACACATTATATTATATTATATTATATTATATTATATTATATTATATTATATTATATTATATGTATACACACACACACAAAATTGAAGTAACATTTTTAAACATGAAAACCAACAGCATTTTCAGAATCTCTTTTTGAAATAACTGTTGACCGTTATACCTTACATGCAGCACAGTTGTCCTATCATAACTTAAAACGTTAAACAATTTCTCAAACAGTCAGTGCTACTGGTATAGTTAAACAGCACAGTAAAAGAAGAGGCAGAAAACAAAAATCAATGATGCAGCAGCAGCAAAGTGGATGAGCAGATTGGCAGTTCTAACAGACTGATATTAATACTGCATATTTGGTGTTACTTTTGTACTAAAATAGTACTATTTTGTGCAATAACAGAAATACTGACATTATATTTTATTGCAACCCTATGACCAAGCAAAAATGCATACTTTTATCACAAGAGCAATAATGTTAGCAAATAGTAATAATCACTTCATTAAGAATGCCAACATGCAACTATTTTAGAAGTAATCTCAACTTATATTGAGATATAAACTGCACATTGGAAGCAGATAGATATATAAACAGTGTAATCATAACTAATAGCAAATGGTGTTAGGCATAAGTTGATATTTAGCACAGTGTTAAAGACTGCCCTGTCAAAATGTATTGAAACAAGTAGAATATTAAGATGACTGAATTAAGTGAACATTCAAAGATGCTTAATGAAGTTGTTGATCGCTTAGCTGCATTTGAAGAAAAGCTTATAGCAGCAAAAAGAAAGAAACTGAGAAGGGACCTGGCTGATATTTCCAGAGGAAATGTGTTTGTTTGGCCTAGAGAGGGGCCAAAAGTCAACCACAAAGCATTACAGCATGTGAACTCTGTTTCTGTCACATCAGAAGAGGAAGTAACAGTCCAAATGTAGTCTCCAGTACAAGAAATGCTGAGTTGTGATTGTCTGTTACAGAAACCTCCACTATTTCTGAGCCCGTTATTAATTTAAACAATCCCATGTCACTACAGTCGATGCCTGTCTTGTACAGGCTCTTGATCTGGTGGATTTTTCAATATTACTCGAACAGCCTCTTCCAATGCCAAAACCAAGAGTGAGAATGAAAAGTGTCACAAGCAACAACAAAGGGATACAAAAGTATCAGCCTGTCACCAGGAGCCAAATGAGGAGGTGATTTTTAACGTATCTCATTACAAGTTGACAGAAGATGAACTGTATGTTTTGAGGAAAGGCCTAACTTTTGTCCCCTCACACACTATAGACATTTCAACTACATTATTGGAAATCAAACAGTTTGTCAGGAATTTGAACTTGAAATTAACGTTTGGCACAAAGTAGTTATGAAGTAGATTCTTTTAAGCATTCTAGTCTGTTTATACCTTATAATAATACTGTATTGCAAATATTTGAAAAGGCCGTTGAGAGAGATATTTACAAATTCTATAAGCCTTGAACATATAGTAAATTTCACAATTTAACTGCTGCACAGTTTAAGGCGTATTTCCTTAATTGAGAATGAAAATATCATTATTAAAAATGCGGACAAGGGAGGTGGGGTCATTGTGCTTGACTCTGTATATTATGAGAATTGCATGACTGATATGTTAAAATCTGAAGATTATGAAACTATAAACAGAAGAGATAGCAATAGTATATCTTTGAACGTTGATGGCTATTGTTACTATGCATGACTGCCATAGGATTACTGATGATTTATTTAATTACTCGATTGTCAAAACTCTGAAATTACCAGTGATTTATGGCATACTGAAGATATACAAGTGTATGAGAACACCCCCAATAAGACCGATAGTTACAGCTAGAGGATGGGTCACTGAGCCCATCTCGAAGTATCTAGGAAAAACAACTGAGACTTCTGTTAGAAAATTCTAGTATGATTTTGAAGGATACCGCTATGTTCCTTGAACAACTTTTATGTTTGGACAGAGAGTTGTTGACCCTCAATGCCATTTTTTGACACTTGATGTTGATTCTCTTTTTACGGTTATTCTGCATGATTTAGGGATAGATAGTATACATGAGTTTTTATGTAAATATTCAGATTATTCTGTCGATAAGATCCAATTAATATGTTATCTATTGTTAGTATTAGAAAATAATGCATTTTTGTTTAAGACGTATGTTCATCACCAAATTAAGGGAGTGGCGATGGAAACTCCTGTCGCCAATACATGCACTAATATTGTCATGTTTTTGGGGAAGAGAAATATATTTTATCTGGTGTTAATCCTTTTAGGCAGTATATAAGTTTTTACAAATGATTTGTGGATGATCTTTTCATGGTCTGGATGTAAGATGTATCCAGTTTTAATAGATGTGTAGACTATATTTCTAGTACAGTTACATTTTTAAAGTTTACACATGAAATATCTCTTTCAAATATTGCATTTTTAGATGTTTCTATATCTAAGGACTCATTGGGAACTATTGAAACTGATTTGCATAGTAAGCCAATAAAAAAAGAATATTTACTTACATCATACAAACATGCACCCCTCTTTTATGTTCAAAAATATTTTTAAAGGTCAGATATATTGTGTTGCTACACTTAATAATTCTGATTCTCATATGATTAAAAAATTAGAGTCCATGGCTGCTGATTTTCATAGACAAGGCTATGATGACTTTGAAATTACATCATGACAAGAAAATGTTGTTCAGCAACGTACAGATTTGCCAGACCAACTTTTTTCTCAGCTAAGAAGTTGAAACCTAAGATCGTGAAACATAAAAGAGAAATAAGATGCAAGTTAACCTATAATAAAAATACTCATAAAGTACAAGACATAATAAACAAATATTGGTCTATTTTAGCAGACACACCAGAGTTTAACACCATTTTACCAGCATGGCCTAATTTTGGCTATAAACACAGCACTTCTCTTAAACAAGCTTTATGTTATAAAGAATAGCCTAAGAATTATTTTAGTTTTGTGAGTGTAAAATTAAGAACTTTTGGATGTAATGATTGTGTTTATTGTGATTGCAAATACACACACAATCAGCCAGCACAATAAGAGGAATCCAATTTTTATTCTGGAGAAAAAGAAGGCAGACCTGTTTCAGCCTAAATAAGCCTTTTTCAATGCCAAAAAAGTATTTTCCACAACACCAAGTGCCCTATACATATATATATATATATATATATATATATATATATATCATCAACCTATGAACCAATAAAAAGAGAGAAACAATTAATAGACAAAACCATGTCAAGAGAAAACCTAGACAAAATTCCTAATACAAATAAACTATAAAATAGAACACCATAATAATAATAAAAATTATTACATTAAGTATTCCTAGAAATAGAAACAAAAAACTTTTTTGTCAAACCTAATATAAATATTAAAGAATAAACAATAATAAATATATTAAAGATGTTCATTTAAACCAAGTGGAAAAAGGCCACCCAATCTAATGATCCATGATCTTTCTTTATCATTAAGAAGTTCATGCCATTTCTTCTTGGAAAATTTTTGTCCCATCACCCGATCAATAATTGTAAAATGAAAATGGGCTGTTTTGTGGACTAAAGTGTGTTTATATAGTGGATTAGTAGTAAACCTATTTCTTATGTTACTTAAATGTTCTGAAACACGCAGCTTGAAAGATCTGAAAGTTTGTCCGATATAGAATGCAGAACATTGACATTCAGCCAAACAAATGACCCAACTGCTACTGTAGTTAGAAAATGTATATATATATATATATATATATATATATATATATCGAAGACCCATGTCATATTTTTGCTAGAAAATTCTTTGGTCTTTAACATATATTTACAAAAAACACAGTGTTCGCAGGGAAAACAACCAGATAATTTAGTGCCATCTAGTGTTTATTGAACTGTGTGTTTAGGGTATGGATGTTTTTTTATAAAAATTTAAATGACCTCCTATGGTGACCCTCCTCTGATAGGAGAAAGTACATCTATTGTCCAGTAATTCCACTAATTGTTTATCAGATAGTAAAATGTCCCAGTGTCTTCATACTAAATCAGTCAACTGTTTGGTATTCCTACCGAATGTAGTAGTAAATCGGATTTTAGATCCATGAATGGATTTAGACCCTTTGTATGTTAATAATTCTTCCTGAGACATTTTACTAACCAAATCACTGGTCTGTGTTAGCTGTTTATCTGGGTAGCCCCGTTCTACAAACCTGTGAGTGAGATCCTTATTAAAATGTGTAAGATCTGACTCTTTTGTGCATATCCTTTTAATCCGCATATATTGGTATTTAGGAATGCCTTTAATGATATGACCTGGATGGCAGCTGAATGCATATAGAAGAGAATTGGAATTAAAAGGCTTCCTATAAACAGTGCTGGTTAATGTGCCATGTTCTTGTTTATTAACATCTAAGAATGGAATACACTTCTTGTCAAAATTCTAAGTAAATTAGATGTCTCATTTATTATCATTTAAATATTGTACAAACTCCTCTAGATGTATTATATCTGATTTCCAAATCATCCAGCAGTCATCCAGGTATCTCCACCAGATTTCAATCTCCTCAATGAAAATGTTATGACTACCATCATAAATCATGTGATGATCTAGGTAACCCATGAAAAGGTCTGCATAAATGGGGGCAAATGCTGACCCCATTGCAGTGCCTTGTAATTGTAAATAACACTTACCATTGAAGAAAAACACATTTTTAGTTAGGGCATGTTCCACAAGACAGAGAAGAAAAGTATTAAATCCAGGGCTGTATATGTCCAATTCAGTGAGCCAGAATTCCAGTGCCATTAAACCTGCCCAATGGGGTATGCTCGTGTAAAGACAGGTATCATTTAACGTACATTAAAGCCAACCCTGCTGAATTTGTGAATCAGTGATAATATTCAGGAATTCCGTTGTATCCTTGATCCTAGCCCTAACTGCCTGTAATAAGGGTTTAAAATATTTTGTTAAATAGACAGAAATAGGCTCTGTTAGGGAACTCCTGCCTGACACAATTGGTTTACCCGGTGGGTTGTAAAGGTTTTTGTGTACTTTAGGAAACAGATATAAATATTGGGGAGTAGGTTCACTTATCTTGAGATGAAAACATATTTTTTCATCAATGATGCCTTCATCCACGGCCAGATCCAAGAAATTGTCTATTTGATTTTTAAAATGTGGAGTAGGATCAATAGACATAAATGTATAAAATCTGGCATTATTGAGTTGTCTATTTGCCTCCATTTCATATTGAGACCAATCCATCACCACTATGGATCCCCCTTTATCTGCCTGTATGATGACTATGTCTTTCCTGTTTTTAAGTTTCTTTAGTGCCTCCCGCTGTGAAACATTTAATTTGTTGTTAAGCATACTCACATGTGAGTCATCCCCAAAATTTAGCTCTCTAAGAATACATTTCTGAAAGATCTCCACGTGTTTATTCACTGGTGGTATAAAGGTGGAAGGATGGAATTTAAAATTCGCCTCTTTTGCTTAATTATGGTTTTCTGAATCACTGAAAAATAACTTTAGGTTAAACTTTAGGTCTGCAAAAAGATAAGTCATGAACAAAATTGCTCTCTAACACAACAAAACCGGGTATAAAGTTAAGTCCTTTATTTAGCAATTTGTATTCAGTTTTGGATAAAACAACAGGGGATATTTTCAAGACATTGTTTGAACCTGTTTCGGCTCCAATAGTTGTAACATGGGTTCTAGTGTTAAATTGGGACCAGCCCCTTCATTTATGTTTTCTCCCCCCTCTTTTTCGATAACCCCTAAAGGGATCTTTTCCATACCTAAAGCACCTGCCCAAGGATAACTGAGGGTAATGCTACTCAATACTAGAAGTCTAAATTTCAAAATGCACTCACTCAAGGCACTCCTTAAAATGGAGAACATTGATATCTGTGCAGTGACTGAGACCTGGTTCAAGACTCCAGAGAGCACCCCTGCACTACCAGGCTATAACTAATACCACACTTTTCAGCCATGTAACCTGGACTAGAACACCAAAGGCAGAGGTGTGTCCATATTCATTAAGGATATCCACACCTCCAGGCTAGTTGCTCAGCATAATGCATCTGGGGTTATCCAAGAGCAACTAACTCTGGGAAAAACTACAATCCAAATTGTAGCTTGCTACAGATCCCCCACCATGCCCCAAGATTCCCACTCTTTTGTTGATGTACTGGAAAATATTAGGGTTCAACTAAACACACTAATAATGGGCAATTTCAATTACCCCACCATTAATTGGGAAAACTACACTCGTGTACCAAATCCTTCACACAACGCTTTCTGGAATTCATGAACTTCAATGCCCTGGATCAACTTAGCCACACCCCCCACCAGGGGCAACAATATCCTAGACCTAGTCATTACCAACATGAGTGACCGGTGTTCCACACCTGAAGTCAACTCCTCGTTGGTCCGATCCAACCATAAGCTAATCACCCTTGATATCCACATCCCGCCCTCACCCCCCATTAAGGAAACTACAGTAAAAAATTTCTCCAAAGCCAACTTCATGTTTCTTAAGACAGAAGTGCTGAACTTCATGACACCCATGCAGATGTACAATACAGTTATGACTGCTGAATCCTACACAAATGCACTCTATAAGCACTTACACGAGTGCATGGATCGTGCTATCCCAAACAGAACCAAGATGCTATCCTCCAAAAAAAGGAAGCCAATCTGGTGGTCCCCTGCCATAAATAAACTGTACAACAGAAGGAAAAAATTGTTGCAAAATAGAGTAAAATCCCATGAGTGGAGGAGTTCCCTGGTCAGCCTCAGTAAAAAGCTGAGATCCCTTATAAGATCCGCCAAAGCTAGCTACGAAAACAAAATCACCACTGATTCTAAGGACAACCACAAAGCATTCTATAGCTATGTCAGGAATCTCAATGGCAATACCCAGATCTGCTCCGAGTTACAGCACAACGGCACAAAAATTACAGAACCAACTGATATTGCCAACATCCTGGTAGATAGGTTCAGTGCTAACTTTACCCCCTCCACCCCCTAAAGGGCCCATATACATACAGGAAGAATGCAGAGTCCCTGTAATCACAACTACACAGGTAAAAGTTGCACCCTCTAAAACCAAAAACACAGCATCCATGGGACCGGACAACATCCCAGGCTGCATTTTACACAAATTTCAGAACGAACTGGCTCCCCACTTAAGCACCATGTTCAATCATAGCCTCACATCAGGCTTTGTGCCCACTGAATGGTGTACAGCAACAGTTATCCCACTCCACAAAGGGGGAGCCACCACTGATCCCGGGGAACTATCGCCCTGTTAGCCTGACGAGCCTGGTTTGCAAAGCCATGGAATGTATCATCATGAAACTCATAAATAAAGACATTGATAACCTCCAAACTCTGGATCCCACCCAGTTTGGGTTTGTGAAAGGCAGATCATGCCTCCTGAATCTGATTGACTTCTTTGAGGCAGTCACCAAAGCCGTAGATGAGGGTAAGGTGGTTCACACAGCCTATCTTGACCTCGCCAAGGCTTTCAACACCATCCCCCATTCTGGAATTATAGCTAAACTCACTAAACTAGGCATAAATCCCTATGTCACAAGATGGGTTGCCAACTGGCTCACTGACAGAGCCCACACTGTAAAAGTTGCACACTCCAAATCTGACCTCAAACCAGTGACAAGTGGAGTACCACAAGGTTCAGTCCTGGGACCTCTCCTGTTTGGTATCTACTTCTCTGAAGTACAGGCTAACACAGAAGGCCTCTGGCTAATGAAGTTCGCAGATGACTGCAAACTAGGAACCATAGTAGAGTCCTCAAATGATGTGGAAATCCTACAGAAGGGCCTCGCTGAGACAGATGCCTGGTGTCAAAGCCATGGCCTCAAGCTCAGTGCCAAAATGTGCATTGTCATCCCCTTTGGTAAAAACTCTGTACCCATGAACTACTACATAGACAGCAGTCTACTTAACACCAAATGTGTGATAAGAGACCTTGGGACCTAGGTGGACAGTAGTCTGTCCTTTGATAGTCACATCACCACAGTAGTCAGGAAGTCCTTCTACATGGCACACCTCATCATAAAAGGATTCTCATCCAGGAAAAAAGAGGTCATTGTTCCCCTCTACTCGACACTCATTAGACCCATTATAGAGTACAATGCCCCTTTTGGAATGTACCTCACAAGACATCTGTAGCAGCTGGAAAGGCCACAGAAGTACCTCACAAAGAGGATTACTGGCCTCAAACATGCCTGCACTGATGATCTCAAAAAACTCCATCTTTACTCCATAGCATATCACCTACTCTGAGGTGATCTCTGCCTAACATATAATGTTATGTCAAACCCAGAGCTGCTGGACATGCTACACCTAAAGAAATCCCAATCCCTCCGAGCTACATAGTCTAGGGACTTAAACCTTGTCACTACAATAAACAGGACATGCTGGATGGATAGATTCCTGTCCCAGAGACATCCCATACTGTGGAACAGGCTACCCATCTATGTCAAGCAAAGTTCTTTATTAGCACTCTTCAAGAAAAATCTTGATGAGTGGATGGGAAATAGGAAATACACCCCAGGATCACTTCTGTGTCTCTCCTCGACAGTGGCACAGGAAAAAAACTTTCTTGGGTGGCATAAGCCAGGGAACCTTGTTGGCTATGCTTATGTAGGCCCTCGGGCCAATAGTCTAGTACCTACCTATGAACCTATAACTATGTTTGTATGCTGTTGACGTCAGAGGAATCTCAAAATCTGTGTCTGTGTGAGAGGACAATTCCTCCCTAGAGCCATCACTATTTGTTTTTTTAAGAATAGATTTCCATTTTCTCTTATAACCTGGGGTAGAATTAAAATTCTTAGCAAATTTGACATTTTTAGTTTGTTCAAAGGGATGACCTTGGCCATAGTCATGTAAGTCCCTATTGTATTTACGGACCTTCTTTTCTTTTAACCCATTCTCAAATTGTAGTAAATCCCCACTCAATGTCTTGATGTATTCCTTATATTGAGGTTTGTGTTCATACTGTTTAGCATCCTGACATCTCTTGGATAGTTCTGAATTGAGAGTTTCTATTCTACATGTGTGAAAAGCATATAAAGCTTTTACAAAATCCATAGAAGAGTTATGCTGTATCTTGGACCAAGTACAAAGTAGCTCCTCATCAGGCTGACCCACTAGAAGTTTCGTCCTGATCCAAAGGCCCCTTGGAGTAATGTCCATCTGAATATAAGCTTTAAATAATCTGGCATGCCATACACTAGATCTTAATGCTTTCATGTTTTTGGTAATGGCATCAAAAAGATTTTGACACCCATCTTCAGAACTCATCTGCCCACTACTTGATAAATAATTAGTTCCTTGGGATTCAAAAATAGCTATATCTTCCTTATCAACCAATAAACCTTGTAAAATGGTTGTGAGATCCATGTTAAATCCCCTCGATGTTAACCTTGCATGAAGTAAACCAAAAGGTATAAAACCAATATGTTAAATGTACCTGTTATACCTTGCTCTATATATATATATATATATATATATCTATATATATATATATATATATATATATATATATATATATATATATATATATATATATATATATATCTATATATAGATATCTATCTATACATATATACATATATATATATATATATATATATATATATCTATATATATATCTATATATATATATATATATATATATATATATATATATGTAGATATATATATATATATATATATATATATATATATATATATATATAAATATAGAGAGAGTGGGTTATTGATATAACAGAATCTTTACCCAAGTAAAAATAGGCCAAATATTCCTCTAAGGGACAATATATGAAAAAGTGCAACCCATCTATGTTCCACACAAACCTGTATACATATATATTTATATATATATATATATATAGTTGTTAAATTCCAAGGAAGTCAAAAATATATATATTATAATCCAAAAAGTCTAGAAACATATTTCATGTTAGATTGGTAGTCAAATATCATTTCAAAGGTGTTCAAATTATATAAACAAACATATATGAATGTTTAGCATTCAACCGAAAATGTGACATCCACCCCAATTGAACAGACATGAATATAACGATGCCTTTTGAACAAAAAAAATATATATATGAAATAGTGTATCACATCCAAGGCAAAATGGGAATACAAAATATAAGCACCACCTGATGAAACATAAAATATCCAGAATTCAGATATTAATTTCCATTTGTTATACATGTAATTTTAATGGACCTAAAGCCAGTATGTAAAAATATCTATCCTAGAGACATTTCTTATAGAAAGTTGAACACCAACAGTCTAATGAAAACAACAAATAGAATACAAACATACTATAGGAAACATACATAAAAGGATTTATGCTTTTAAAGTCTCAAAAGTAATGTCTGTAATGAGTGTCAAGTCTCAAATAATGAAGGCAAACTAAAAACAGAATATCGAACAACAGTCCAATAAATATAGATGGAATGATCACCACTGATTTGTTTTGCCAACTTCAAAAGTATGTAGAAAGGCCGATATAAGATGTTGCTCCTACTGCAAATCTTGTATTGTAAATGCGCAACAGACTGTTGCTGTTACTTTGGCAAGGCCAAAGGTAAAGCACACCAAAAACAAGGTCAAATTTAAAGAAATAGTTACCACCAACCTTATAAAGGCATACACCGGGCCCAAGTAATTTACAAATGTAAAAATTAGATGAAATTAATCCAATTCTTTATGAATCTGCAAAACCAGTTTGCAAATGTTGAAACAGAGCCCCTATGGTAACGGAAACATGGAGCCCTCACAAACAATGTATTCACATAAAGTTACCATTCGATGTGCACCAAATTCAATCCAAAACCTCCAGCAACTGATGAATAATCGCCAAACGACATTTGTTTTCTATAAAATGACTGAATATGAATAAAAGGGATGCACCAATAATGCCTCCTAGCATGAAGCATCCACAAGTATGAACTTCACGGTCGATATAAGTCAAAGACCCAAAATACGATCCAAAGTTTCCCTCGAGCAATGATAGCCAAAAAAATCCAAATATTGGAAAGGATGACTTGATCCAACCAACAAGGATGCACCAATAATGCCTCCAAGCACTGAGAACCCAAAACCAGACCGGATTCCTTAGACACTACCAGCGGAGTAAAATGAAAGGTCAACATACCAGCCAAGGCTCCACATGGACGGCAAGTGCAGAGACCAAAAAATGATTGTAAATACACACACAATCAGCGAGCACAATAAGAGGAATCCAATTTTTATTCTGGAGAAAAAGAAGGCAGATCGGTTTCGGCCTAAATAAGCCTTTTTCAATGCCAAAAAAGTATTGCACACAACACCAAGTGCCCTTTATATATATATATGTCACCAACCTATGAACCAGTAAAAAGAGAGAAACAATTAATAGACAAAACCATGTCAAGAGAAAGCCTAGACAAAATTCCTAATACAAATAAACTGTAAAATAGAACACCGTAATAATAATAAAAATAATAACATTAAATATTTCTAGAAATAGAAACAAAAAACTTTACATACTTTTGAAGTTGGTGAAACAATTCAGTTGTGGTCATTCTATATATATATATATATATATATACATAGTGAACTGTTGTTCGATATTCTGTTTTTAGTTCACCTTCATTATTTGAGACTTGACACTCATTACAGACATTACTTTTGAGACTTTAAAAGCATAAATCCTTTTATGTATGTTTCCTATAGTATGTTTGTATTCTATTTGTTGTTTTCATTAGACTGTTGGTGTTCAACTTTCTATAAGAAATGTCTCTAGGATAAATATTTTTACATATTGGCTTTAGGTCCATTAAAATTACATGTATAACAAATGGAAATTAATATTTGAATTCTGGATATTTTATGTTTCAGCAGGTGGTGCTTATATTTTGTTTTCCCATTTTGTCTTGGATGTGATATAATATTTCATATATATTTTTTTGTTCAAAAAGCATCATTATATTCATGTCTGTTTGACTGGGGTGGATGTCACATTTTCGGTTTAATGCTAAACATTTATATGTGTTTTATATAATTTGAACACCTTTGAAATGATATTTGACTACCAATCTAACATGAAATATGTTTCTAGACTTTTGGGATTATAATATATGTATTTTTGACTTCCTTGGAATTTAACAACTATCGATATATATATATATGTATACAGGTTTGTGTGGAACATAGATGGGTTGCACTTTTTCATATATTGCCCCTTAGAGGAATATTTGGCCTGTTTTTTCTTGGGTAAAGATTCTGTTATATCAATAACCCACTCAATAAATATATATATATATATATATATATATATATATATATATATATATATAGATAGCAAGGTATAACAGGTACATTAACATATTGGTTTTATACCTTTTGGTTTACTTCATGCAAGGTTAACATCAAGGGGATTTAACATGGATCTCACAACCATTTTACAAGGTTTATTGGTTGATAAGGAAGATATAGCTATTTTTGAATCCCAAGGAACTAATTATTTATCAAGTAGTGGGCAGATGAGTTCTGAAGATGGGTGTCAAAATCTTTTTGATGCCATTACCAAAAACATGAAAGCATTAAGATCTAGTGTATGGCATGCCAGATTATTTAAAGCTTATATTCAGATGGACATTACTCCAAGGGGCCTTAGGATCAGGATGAAACCTTTAGTTGGTCAGCCTGATGAGGAGCTACTTTGTACTTGGTTAAAGATACAGCATAACTCTTCTATGGATTTTGTAAAAGCTTTATATGCTTTTCACACATGTAGAATAGAAACTCTCAATTCAGAACTATCCAAGAGATGTCAGGATGCTAAACAATTTGAACACAAACCTCAATAAAAGGAATGCATCAAGAAATCGAGTGGGGATTTATTACAATTTGAGAATGGGTTAAAAGAAAAGAAGGTCTGTAAATACAATAGGGACTTACATGACTACAGCCAAGGTCATCCCTTCAAACTAAAAATGTCAAATTTGCTAAGAATTTAATTCTACTCCAGGTTATAAGAGAAAAAGGAAATCTATTCTTAAAAAAACAAATAGTGATGGCTCTGGGGAGGAATTGTCCTCTCACACAGACACAGTTTCTGATATTTCACAGATGTCACCAGCACACAAACACAGTTATCCTAGGGAAGGTGCTTTGTTTATGGAAAAGATCCCTTTAGGGGTTATTGAAAAAGAGGGGGGAGAAAAGATAAATGTAGGGGCTGGTCCCAATTTAACACTAGAACCCATGTTACAACTATTGGAGCTGAAACAGGTTCAAACAATGTCTTGAAAATATTCTCTGTTGTTTTATCCAAAACTGAATACAAATTGCTAAATAAAGGACTTAACTTTATACCCTGTTTTGTTGTCCTCTGTTGTTTTATCCGAAACTGAATACAAATTGTTAAATAAAGGACTTAACTTTATACCCTGTTTTGTTGTGTCAGAGAGCAATTTTGTTCATGACTTATCTTTTTGCAGACTACTAAACCTAAAGTTATTTTTCAGTGATTCAGAAAACCACAATCAAGCAACAGAGGCGAATTTCAAATTACATCCTTCCACCTTTATACCACCAATGAATAAACATGTGGAGATCATTCAGAAATGTGTTCTTAGAGAGCTACATTTTGGGGATGACTCACATGTGAGTATGCTTAACAACAACTTAAATGTTTCACAGAGGCAGGCACTAAAGAAACTTAAAAAAACAGGAAAGACATAGTCATCATACAGGCAGATAAAGGGGGATCCGTAGTGGTGATGGATTGGTCTCAATATGAAATTGAGGCAAATAGACAACTCGATGATGCCAGATTTTATACGTTTATGTCTATTGATCCTAGTCCACATTTTAAAAAACAAATAGACAATTTTTTTGGATCTGGCCGTGGATGAAGGCATCATTGACGAAAAAACATGTTTTCATCTCAAGATAAGTGAACCTACTCCCCAATAATTATATCTGCTTCCTAAAATACATAAAAACCTTTACAACCCACTGGGTAGACAAATTGTGTCAGGCAGGAGTTCCCTAACAGAGCCTATTTCTGTCTATTTAACAAAATATTTAAAACCCTTATTGCAGGCAGTTAGGGCTAGGATCAAGGATACGATGGAATTCCTGAATATTATCGCTGATTCACAAATTGAGCAAGGTTGGCTTTTGTGTACGTTAGATGTAACTTCTTTTTACATGAGCATACCCCATTGGGCAGGTTTAATGGCACTGGAATTCTGGCTCATTGAATTGGACATATACAGCCCTGGATTTAATGCTTTTCTTCTCTGTCTTGTGGAACATGCCCTAACTAAAATGAGTTTTTCTTCAATGGTAAGTGTTATTTACAATTGCAAGGCACTGCAATGGGGGGGGCAGCATTTGCCCCCATATATGCAAACATTTTCATGGGTTACCTAGAACGGTTTACTATTGAAAATGCGAACGGCACTTGGGCGACAGTCGGATAGTCGAACATATAAGGTCGTAAACACGGATGTCGAAGACATATTAATCAATCTAGGAACGGTTTTAGCATGGGTCGAGGTAAGGAAGATGTTTGTAGTAGGGAATAATACTGAACACCTACCTCAACCCATGTTAAAACCGTTCCTAGATTGATTATTTTGTCTTCGACATCCTTGTTTACGACCTTATACGTTCGACTATCCGACTGTCGCCCAAGTGCCATTCGCATTTTCAATAGTAAACCACCTAGAACATCACATGATTTGTGATAGTAGTCATAACATTTTTATTGAGGAGATTGACATCTGGCGGAGATACCTGGATGACTGCTGGATGACTGCTGGATATAATACATCTAGAGAAGTTTGTACAATATTTTAATGATAATAAATGGGGCATCCAATTTACTGTGAATTTGTATTCCATTCTTAGATGTTATGGTTAATAAACAATAAGATGGCACTTTAACCAGCACTGTTTATAGGAAGCCTTTTCATTCCAATTCTCTTCTATATGCATCCAGCTGTCATCCAGGTCATCTCATTAAAAACATTCCTAAATCCCAATATATGCGGATTAAAAGGATATGCACAAAAGAGTCCGATCTTACACATTTTAATGAGGATCTCACTCACAGGTTTGTAGAATGGGGCTACCCAGTTAAACAGCTAACACAGACCAGTGATTTGGTTAATAAAATGTCTCCGGAAGAATTCTTAACATACAAAGGGTCTAAATCCATTCATGGATCTAAAATCCGATTTACTACTACATTTGGTCGGAATACCAAACAGTTGACCAATTTAGTACAAAGACACTGGGACATTTTACTATCTGATGAACAATTAGCTGAATTACTGGACAATAGATGTACTTTTTCCTATAGGAGAGGGGTCACCATAGGAGGTCAATTAAATTTTTACAAAAAACATCCATACCCCAAACACACAGTTCAACAAGCACTAGATGGCACCCAATTATCTGGTTGTTTTCCCTGCGTACTTTGTGTTTTTTTTGTAAATATATATTAAAGACCAAAGAATTTTCTAGCAGAAATACGACACGAATCTTCAATATATTTACATTTTCTAACTGCAGTAGCAGTTGGGTCATTTATGTGGCTGAATGTCAATGTTCTGCATTCTATATCGGACAAACTTCCAGATCTTTCAAGCTGCGTGTTTCAGAACATTTAAGTAACATAAGAAATAGGGTTGCTACTAATGCACTATATAAACACACTTTAGTCCACAAAACAGCCCGTTTTCATTTTACAATTATTGATCGGGTGATGGGACAAAAATTTTCCAAGAAGAAATGGCATGAACTTCTTAATGATAAAGAAAGATCATGGATCATTAGATTGGGTGGCCTTTTTCCACTTGGTTTAAATGAACATCTTTAATATATTTATTATTGTTTATTCTTTAATATTTATATTAAATTTGACAAAAAAGTTTTTTGTTTCTATTTCTAGGAATACTTAACGTAATAATTTTTATTATTATTATGGTGTTCTATTTTATAGTTTATTTGTATTAGGAATTTTGTCTAGGTTTTCTTTTGACATGGTTTTGTCTATTAATATTTTCTCTCTCTTTATTGGTTCATAGGTTGGTGACATATATATAAAGGGCACTTGGTGTTGTGTACAATACTTTTTCTGGCATTGAAAAAGGCTTATTTAGGCCGAAACTGGTCTGCCTTCTTTTTCTCCAGAATAAAAATTGTATTCCTCTTATTGTGCTGGCTGCTTGTGTGTGTATTTTTGATCATTCTTTGGCATCTGCACTTGCCGTCCGTGCAGAGCCTTGGTTGGTACCTTGACTTTTTATTGTGATTGCATCTATTCCAAAAAGATTTTTAAACATCCAGTTTTAGACTGTAATTTTGTTTTAAAAGCTTATGGTAACTGTAATACACACAATCTAGTATACTGTATATTGCATTATGTGTAGCATGTGAGGACTATTACATAGGCACGAGTAATAGGAAAGTGAAAGAGCATATAGGTGATCATCTTTCAGAAATTAGGCAGAAAATAAGTACTAATGCATTGTAAAAACATATATCTGAAAAAGGTGAAATGCACTTTTTTAAATTTGTGATTTTAAATGTTATATACTCACCACTGCGTGGTGGTAATATAAAGCTGCTTATAGAGAATGATGAAATGTGGTGAATACTTAGGTTTAGAGTGCATTTTCCACCAGGATAAACTGGTACTTTTACTTTAAAACCTTTACTGAAGTGCCTTCATGAACAACTTTAATGGTTTAATTAGTTAATTAATTTCCTGTCGTGTGTTTTATGAATGATTTAAATACAATTTCATGTCTCATGTTTTTATCTATTGCCTGAAGAAGCCTCTTGGCAAAAGGTTGACTTGCAGATTAAAGGAGACGTGTTTTACTGTGGTTTCATTTGATTATTTAATGTGTGGAAGCAGGGTTCCTATGTTGGGGGCTGGATGTCGGGGGACAAGCTCCACACATAAATGTCATTTTTTTTTATTTTAGTTTTGATAATTGCAAGTGTAACCTATTGGCTTACATTTTTTATTTTTTTTTTGCTGATTTTGGTGGTAAATGGTAATTGAAGATGAGTTTATGTGATACTTTGTATTTCGATCAAAATCACTAGCTATTATTCATTATACACACACACACACACACACACACACACGCACACACACACACACACACACACACACACACACACACACACACACACACACACACACATATAAATGTAAACATACCAAAAAAGTAAACACTCAAATGTGAATCAAAAAATTAATCTAAAAATATCAAATCAGAAAAGCATGAGAAAAAGACTGCTTTATAATGGGGCAAGCTCCTTTGTACCCCTAACCCCCCCTCAGATCTCACAACAGCAGGGACATGGTAAATTCCCAGACCTTGCTTTACCATAGTGTTGCACACTGAGCAGCCAGCAAAACAAAAGACAATGAAAATTCTCTCTTTGCAGTCTATGGGTGTGATAGGATTCCTCGCACCTTATCAAGTGCTGAAATGTTGGCCATTGATGGTACAGTTGTTCAAATTATGTAATGGATGAACTTCAGCAGACTGGCCATTATATAAATCAAAGATTTTTCCTCTTGCTGTGAGTTGTGTTACCCTAGAGCTGGTATATTTAATTTCTGAGGGTGTGGGGTACCACCTCTATGTAAAAGTTGTTGTTTTTTTGTTTGTTTCACTTTTGGTAATCACTTCATTTGATATTACTGTTTTGGCTGATTTAGTTGGCAGTAATGGTAATCACAGATGAGCTTCATATTTTGTGTTTCAAACATTTTGAGCTGTGATTTTTCATTACATACTCATTTATAGATATAGACATATGTATAGATATAGCTATAGATAGATAAATGGATATAAATATATCTATATAGATATGTAGGTATATATATATATATATATATATATATATGTATATATATATATATATATATATACATGTAAGGTACATGACAATTATTGAATAGCAGTATACTGAAAGCCATAATAATAATAATTAACCAACTATTGTTTGTCAAGAACTCCAGCCACAAATTTTTTTAGCACAATGACTTAGAAAGTAGAAAGCATTGTTGCCAAACTTAGAAAGCCTGTAACAACATAATAACCAGATATCCTATAGAGTTATTAGATATATTTCAGAAATTTTATGAAAATCTGTGTAAAAGAGAGGAATGTTGAAATCAAGAAAAAAGCATAAATGGAAATATTTATGAAAGACTTAATTAGTTATTTGTTTTAATTATTTATTTACATTTCTTTCTGGGATGTTCCAACTAGGCAGTGCCCCTTTTCAGCGGAGCCCCGAGGAGAAAAGCTCCAACATTAAGTTCAATAATACAATATAAAATAGGCATGAGCAATGAAGGAGGAAGTAAGTGAGACTTGACAACATATACCTTACATAGTAGATTCAACATGACACAGACTGAATATCAGCAGGAAATGTGAAGTAGTATTTAGGTTAATTACAGACACATTGCATATCATAGTGGAGTTAGACATAGTCTGAAAGGACAAAGGTACAATTATTGATATTACATATTTATCTCACTTGGGAATATAGTTATGGTGGCACTGAGAGGGTAGTGTAAGAGAAGGATCAAGTATAACATATTTATAGTAGATAAAGTTAAGTAGCATTGAGAGAGAAAGTAGACTAATTTAATCAGAGGTTGGAGCAAGATCCAGTATCCATTAGATGTAGCTTTAGACTATGTTTAAAAAGTGTTGTTTCTAGCCTTAGAGGGAATAGAATGCTATTCCACATTTTGGAGACATGATATGAACAAAGTGGGTCACCTGCTGAATTGTTGAATTTGGTCACACTTAGTAAATTTAATCACTCAAATGTAGACCTCTGTTTTGTATATCCTGAAGAAGAACACTGGCCAGGCTTGGGAATTTTTCAGGGTTGTGGATAACAATATGTGTGATAATCAGTTGGGTGTAAGACGAGCAATGAGGCGGTTCTAACTAGAGGAGTAGTTTTAAGACTAAGCAGTGATATGGCCTATGTGATGAGTTAACTACAGATTTAGCTGTTTTGTTATAGTGGTGCTCAAGTAGTTATGACTGGGGAGCTTGAATACTGAGTGCTCAGTAGCAAAGGAATGAAAGGAGGTGTGCTTTACTTTCCCTCTCCACATTCATTGGTTGTTGTCATTAATTACAGAAGTATTCTTTTGCAATGTCACTAGTTCTTTAAATACAATCCCCCTTTCTCATCCCACAGAGTCCTATAAGCAACTGGAACCATGGATCTGCACTTTCCAACCATTTCTGTTGCCAGCCTGGCTGAAATGGACATCCCAAGAAAATGTAGCAATTGACTCATGTTTACTGAAAACCACCTCCGACTTAAACAAACTGATAGAGTATTGGAGATATATATATATATATATATATATATATATATATATATATATATATATGTTAATGGTTGCAAAGCACTCATAAATAGCCTTTACAAATAACTAGCAGGTTTTCAGTAACAGAAAGTACTATACTAGACCAAAGACACACACAGCTCAAACCAGACACAAAGACCAGTATATGCTGTAGCTTTTAAAAGTAACCTGCCCAAACCCCAAAGAACTCCTGCAGGAAGTTTAAAGTACTATACAGTAAAGATTCCAGCTTGGCTGGGTCTTTCTTCCAGTTTTTACTAAATGTGAATCTTGAATGTATGCTTTGTAGTGGATGATGCCTATGTTGTGTCATTGTGAGGTTACTGAAGATACTTGTTTCCTAGGTTATAATTAGTCTCAAGTCAAAAGCTCATAACACGAGCCTCCACATAATTCAGTATCCTAGTCGTTAGGCAATTTCATAGTGAGACACACTAATGTGCCACTCAGCAGGTTGTGCCACTTTCAGATGGCTGTAAGGTGCCACAATTCACCACATCACACACACAATTAAGTTACTGCACCACAAGTACACATATAACCCCATCATAGGGCACATAGAGGGGTAGATGACTTCAGGCATACTTCCTTGGACTATATGAAGTGAAGCATAATAGCACTCTCAGAATATGTGTCCAAAGCAGGTATGAAGTTAGGTTTGAGCAGCATTCTACCATAACCATGAATGATGCTGCATTATAAACAAAAGGTTATTGACTTTAACAACTGGCTTAGCTTCTGATGTCATTAAATGGGGGTATAATATATAAAGTTTCCGGCAGAAAAAATACAGAATCTAGAAAACATAAAAGTATTGCTGCTCAATGCTATGAGTCTTAACTCAAAACTCCACTTCCTGTAAGCATTCCTGTCCTAGGAAAATGTTGCTACATGCATCACCATTGAGACATGGTTAAAGACCAGTGAGAACAGTCCATCAGTGCAGGGTTTCCAAGTATATCACATATTCAGACAAAGGCACTAAAGGCAGCAGTGTCTCCATATTCTTAAAAAAGCATTTCACATCCACATTCATTAGACAAAATAATGACCTGGATTTCCTCCATGTTCAACCTAATATAAAAAGGACTCTTATCATATCATAGTTAACTATATGCCCCCCCCCCCCCGGCTACCTCTTTCCATACCTCCTATCTAAATATATGATGTCCCTATCAACTGCACCAAACACCATTCTTCTAGGTGACTACAACTACCCATCCATCAATGGGAAGACTTAGATATCTTCAAACATGTATGCCCATAAATTCTTAGACTTCATTAATACAAACTTTCTGGACCAGTTATTCTGCACCCCAACTAAAGAGGATAAAATGTCTCTACAAATTGTAATTGCTTTCATTGTTAAATTGGACGACAAAATCAGTCACATTCACCATAAGAATGAAGCTTGTTCCAATACCTCAGTATTCAGAGATTATGCTAAGACTAACTGTTACAAATGAGATTGATGACCTGGCTAAACTCAAAATCTCCTTTCAGTTTGACAACTCCACTGCTTGTGCAGAGTCGTTTACCTCTATATCTTATGCGCAACTGCAGAGACTCAGCTGTCCCCCTTCAAAGTAAATACAATGCCATATTTAAAAATAAATACCTGTGGTTGAACGCACATATAAGAAAGCGCTATAATAAAAGAAAAAAAAACATTTGCTCACAAAAATAACTTTTTGACTCGTGATGCTAAAATCCCTCTTGCTAAACATAGCAGGGAATTCCTGACCCTGAATTAACCAACGCCAGATATGAGGTAAAATAACCACCCAGTTGACTGACAACCACAACATTTTCTTTGAATATGTCAGAAACCTCAGGAACAATTCCCAGCACTGCAGATAGCTAATAGTAAATTATTTCTCATATTTGGACTAGAGGAACTAGCCAATCTACTGACAGATAAGTATAGCTCAAACTTTACCCCCTGCCTTCCCAAATTCTTAGAGCACATACAAATATCTACAAGTATTAAAGGCATTATTCAAGACAAACAACATTGATTCTATGGGACTGGATAACATACCAGGCTGTCTGCGGTCAACTGAAAACAAAAAACTTGTCAGGTCCTCTACAGAGGCCATTCAATATCAGTATCCAAACAGGCTTTATGCCTGATAAAAGGACAACAGCAACAGTCATCCCCTTGCACAAAGATGGGGTGTCAATGGACCCATGTAATTATAGACCCATAAACATTACCAGCCTCAGCTCTATGGCTATGGACAGAATCATTATGAAATTAGTAAATAAGGACATAGGTAACCTACAAGTCCTCAAACCAAGACAGTTCTGATTAATCAAGAACAGATCCCTTCCCTTGTTAAACTGGAACACAAATCAGTCAATTTCCCCATAAGATTCTTGAGGAATCTGAACTAGCACTGTATGAGAGTTTGTAGGTTACCTGTACTCAGTAATTGAGTATAATATCCCTTTCAGTAAAAAAAAAAAAAAATCACAAGTTGTCAGCATAAAACTGGAAAAAAACTCAAAACACTCAGAGTACACCAAAGACAGGTTCTTTAAGGAAAATAAGTTAAAGTTTATCACTTTTGTTCTCATGTCAGAACTTGCAATACAAAAACTTTAAATTAACTAAATAACATTCCATTTGCTTCCATGACTCAAATCAACCTATTAAAATCCATTTATTTCAAAATGACACCAATGCATAGATAATACCTGTGAAGTGAAATACTTCTGAAAGAACTTCAATAAAATGTCTTTATTTTGAAAAAAAAAAGCGTTAAGCAGAAACAGCTATCTTAAAAATAAATAACCGTGTAAATAAACCTGCAAACATTGACAAGAATATTGTATATTCAGCCAATATCAGCAAAAATGTAATTAAGTTAAATATATTATGAAATTGTAAATGTATGGTAAATATTTTACATATTTTACAATTTAGCTGCCCTAAGATGAAGTACACTGTTGATTGATACATGTTTGTTAATGCCTGGTTCTTCAATGACATTCAGAACAAGTTGTCAGTACAACTCCATCCATTCCAGATGTTTTTCCACAACCCACCACATTGATTCTTGTTAACTTCTCAAGCACAAAAAAACCCACAAATTTCTTAAAACTGACATACACTTTAAAGTGCTTACATAGGACATTCGAATTGTTGCCATATTTAATTGCATGAATGTGCTCATAAATACTGGCCCCAAGTTCTCTCTCATTCTTCTTGATATAACATTCCAAGCAGGAAATGAAACTTAGCAGGTATAAACCCCCCAGCAATGGAACAACTGTATCTCACTGTACATGAACTGTATTAGGGGTAGGAGCACACAGTAGTGCTAACTGTGTCAAAAAAAAAAAAAAAAACATTGGAAGCATGTACCATATCTGAACATGCCTTTATATTTTTGCATACCTCTCAACCTGTTAATGCAAAAAATCTGGACAAAGCTTGACAAAATGGGGGTACAAATAGGGACATATTTTAAATATTGCTCTTATAAACTTAGAAAGTTGCTCGAGTAACAGGATATGTTTTAATATATATTTTCTGAAGGATTTGATGTCTGAAACTCAAATGTATGTTATTATTTAGTGATTTAAATCCTGAGATCATTCCAGTGATTTGCCAGGAAAAATGAGGAACAGGCCAAAAATATGAGCCAAAAATCTGGACATTCTGCAAATATCTGCACAGTTGATAGGTACAATGATGTTGAGGATGATTGTAACTTTCTTCAAATAACCTTTTATATTATCATTTCTTTTGAATACAAAAGCTGGAGTATCACCCAACTTGTCTAACAACCTCGCATATCCAAACACCTCCTTCTAATTCTTCCTAGAAACTACCTTGGCTTCATTACTCCGATTGTAAAGGATAGAGTGGACTATTGAGGATAAGAAAGAAATTATATATTGTTACTATCATGCAAATAGCACAGAATTTCCATACACAAGATATATAAAAAGATTAAGAGATAAGTTAGAAGAAAGAAAATACTTCTGCAAGAAAAACTGTCAGAATCTTCAAATAAAAATTTGGTGTCATTAATACAACAGATTTTTGAAAAACAGTCTATAGATCAAGAAATTTTGATCTGTTTGGAAAAAGAAGCATCAGAAGAAGTACAAACATGTAAACAACAAAACTTAGATATTTTTGAAAAGCATAAAAAAGAAAAATGGACATGGGAAAGAGAGAGATTTGATATGGTGCAATATGTATGCAAAAGCGAAAGCCAAATTAATCAACATAAAGAAGGCAGCCCAAAAGATATTCAAAGAAAAATACAGGGAAATGCATCCAGATATGGGATCTTTCACAATAAATAAAATAATATCACAAAGAGAGAATGTAGGGAATGTAGAAAAGAAGATTAGTAAAGTAGAAGTTAAAAAAATAGAAGTTGAAGTTATGGAGTGCCTGTGAAGTGAAGGATTTAATGTAGAAGGTCTAACACAGGCCACATCACAGCATGATGGACCAAGTCCCCAAAGTAAGGAGAAACAAGAAGATCAGGAGACACCTGAAGAAGAAATATTGATATGGGAAAGAAAAAAAAATTAATATAGTATAATATATTTGCAAAGGAGAAAATAAAACTAATAAATACAAAAAGAGTAGCACCAAAGGTATTTGAAGAGAAATACAGGCAAATGAATCTAGGCATGGAAAACTTTATAAATAGACTGCAGAAGATCAATAAAGCCCAAAAAGTCAGACGTTTGTTAAAACAAATGAACACAGTAATTAGGACTATCCATAGAGATTCATGCAATATAATAGAAGTAAACAGGATATATTACTGTGCAGCTAAATTAATAATTGATAAAGTTCTACCACAAGAACACAGGGTAGTGAAGGAAGAGAAGGGGAGAAATTGAATATCATCATGGAAGTATCAAATAGAGAAAACTATAAAGCAACTAAGACAAGAAGTGTCATTATTAGAAGAGTATAGAAGAGGGAACAGGTCAACAAAAATATTCAAAGACGTGATAAAAGCAATGCACAGTATTATAACAGATCAGGATCTATCAAGCACTATCTCAAATAATAAATTAAATCTCAGCACAGGTGTAAAACTTAGAAGATACATAGACAAATATATAGGAAAAGTACAACATGACCAATTTATTGATTACCGAAAAAAGTTTTATACAGAACTAGGAAATAAGGTAAAAGGAATTGAAAGACCATGAAAAAAAAGAAGAAATAGATAAATTTTGGAGCAGTATCTATGAAGATCCTGTGGAACATAACAAAGAAGCTAATTGGATAGAAGAAGTAAAAGAAAGAATAAGAAGTTTAAAGGTACAGGATATGAAATGGGATGAAATAACAACCAGAGAGATTGAAACAAAGTTAAGAAAAGCCTCTTATTGGAAAAACCTAGGCCCAGATGCAGTATCTAACTTCTGGTTAAAAGTATTAACATCTAACGAAGATTTAGCCATGAGTAGGAATTATTTATATGCACACCCTGAACAGAGACCAACCTGGCTAAAAACAGGAAAAACAATGCTTCTGCTTAAGAGTGAACCTGCAAGCTACCCTAGGAACTATAGACCACTAACTTGCCTTCCGACGATGTATAAACTATACATGGGAATTTATGCTGACAGAATTTACAGTCATTTAGAAGAAAACTCAATTATGGCAGTAGAACAAAAGGGCAATAAAAGAAAGTCATACGAACAAAGGATCATTTGTTGTTAAATAAAGTCATAGTGGAGAACTGTAAAAAGGTGAAGAATCTAAGTATGGCATGGATTGTCTACAAAAAAGCATTTGATAGTATCCCACATTCATGGATAAAGAGTTCTACAAAATGTAACACCAAAAACCAAAACCACATCTAGCCTGAAAACGAACCTTTATTACCAAGTGTGTCAAAGCGCTTTTCAGCTTACAATAGTTAGCCTTCTTCAGAAAAATAAAAAAACAAAGTCCACATACTTTTATATGCTAATTTGGTGCCTTTTTAGTTCAAGTATTAATTGTTGAAATTTGGCGCCTTTTCGTTTCGTTTTCAGGCTAGACGTGGTTTTGGTTTTTGGTGTTGCTAGTCTGTTTCCTGTGGAGTTTACTTTTTCTTAGTTCTACAAAATGTATAAGATATATCCCACACTGATTGACTACATTACAGTGACCATGACACGGTGGCAGACCACTTTGCAATTAAGCCATGATAAAGGACAAATTATTATCCCAGGGATAAAAATTCAAAGGGGGGTATTTCAGGGTGACTCTCTGTCACCACTGCTATTCTGCCTTGCCCTTAACCCATTAAGCTGTCTACTTAACAACTTAGGCCATGGCTATAATTTGACTCCTAGAAAGCAACAAAGTATAAAGACTTCTCGTCTTCTCTTTGTCGATGATTTGAAACTTAATAACTGATCAGATGAGGAACTGAAAGCACAACTGCAAGTTGTCAAAACTTTTTCAAATGATATAAGAATGTCATTTGGTCTTGATAAATGTGCAAAAGCAAGCTTTAAAGCAGGAAACTGCAACACCAGGAAAACATCAGTTTGGGACAAGAATGTGATATATATCAACTTGAGCAAGAGGGAGTGTATAAATATTTGGGACCTGATGAAGGATCAGCAATAAAGCATGAACAATTGCAAATCAAACTTAGTAAGGAATATTTCAGAAGACTTAAATTAATCCTGAAAACAGTATTGACATCTAGGAACAAAACCCAAGCTATAAACCAATCTGCTCTTCCTGTCCTAACTTGCAGTTTTGGAGTGATTGACTGGCCCCAAAATGTGTTGGATAGATTAGATAGGAAAACAAGAAAGATGCTTCATGCTCACTAAATAATTTATAAAAATGACTGCATACCATGATTATATATTCCTCATTCTGAAGGAGGGATGGGTCTCCTTGAAATTGATTACAGGTATAGAGCTGCAATCGTCGGACTCCACACATATCTGCTGACCTCACAAGACCCAAACATAGTGAAAGTTATGAAACATGAGAAGAATAAATCTAAGATGACTTCCCTGCTTAGTCTAACAGAAGCATATCAGGATCAAGCAGGAATGGAAATCAGACCAGAAGTAGATATAAACCAGGCAGCAACTGAATGTGCCAAAAAACAAAATAAATACTATAAGGTGAATGATCAGATGAGAAGGCAAGAAAAGTGGAAAAAGCATAAATATAGTTGCAAGTATAGAAAACTTCTGGAAGTACCTCATGTTGATCAGGAACAAACACAGGAATGGTTAAGGAGATGTGAATTTAAAGCAAGAGATGAAACGTTAATATTGGCGACCCAAGATAGTGGGCTCCGTACACATTGGTTTACAAAGTCCATTGAACATGTGGGAGAAATAGACAAATGTATGTTTTGCAAAACAGAATTGGAAACAATTGCACATCTCATTTCTGGTTGTGACATACTAATGGCAAAAGGACTGTATACTGAAGGGAATAATAAGGTGGCGAGACTGCTGCACTTGAGATTGTGCAAACATTATGGGACTGAAGTGGCTGAAAAACACTGGAAACATGAGCCACAAAGCATCGTAGAAAATGATGAAGCCTACATCACATGAGAGCATCCATTACCAACAGTTCAAAAGATATATGTTAGAAAACCAGATGTAGTAGTCCAAGAAAAGAAGACAAAAGTAACGTTGATCATTGAAATTGCCACACCCAGTGACTACAGTGTCCTACGCACAGAGAGACACAAAGACATAAAATATCAGGATTTGCAAGCAGAAATGAGAGCAATATGGAAGAAAGATAGCCAAATAGTTCCAATAGTAGTAGGAGCAATGAGTCTTATAAATACGTGTAACTCCGTATGAATTACAGAAGGAGTCATTACTGTGCACATTGTGGGTGCTGCGAAGAGCACTTTTGACTGACATCAAAGAGTGAAACAATACTAATTTCATTAACTTGAATCATAGTTTGACTTAGAAATGCGGTCCATTCCTGTCATGGTATTAGAAACTGAAAGGATTTGGAAATTTAAAAACAGGATAAAATAATGGCATTACTATATTTCACATCAGTCTTCCTGTTGTTTCCAACTTGTGATGTGGGGTGCCTCACAAATAGGTTTGAAACTAGTAGATCTTTTCGGCTCAACTTCCTTGAATGGTAGGTTCAGCAAACAAGTAGGGTACACCCTCTATAAAAACAAACCTTTTCCAAATAGCCACTTTTTTACTGAGTTGATGTTCATCTAATACCACTCTTGACAAATACACCAGATGGCCTTTAGCTAAGTTTTTTTTTGTGTCACATAGGGTTACAACTGGAATAATACAAGAAAGTATCCTTTTGATAAATGTTGAATTCAAAACATTATTCTTACACAATTTTAGTAATACATACATAAAAATTACCCCTGTCAAAATCATAATGACAGGTAAAGGTTAAAAACCCAATTGTAGTATTAATATGTAAGAAAAATGTGTTAAACCCGTCCAATGTACCTGTCCAAATTAAAAAAGAATATACCATCCAAATATATGATGCACAAACCAATGTACCTTCAAAAAGGACTGTTAATACAAACTATGATTCCCAAGACCACATTACAATGTTAGAAAATGGATGTGTGGTGGGAACCCTCATAGCCACACCTTTAATTTGATGAAAAATATTCCCTCAAAGTGTACAGAATTGTTGCTTAACTTCATGTCTATCCATTGTTATTTTAATTTAAGGTAATTGGTCAGTAGAATACCTTGCTTAATCAGGAAATCAAAAAAAATATTCCATCCCCATTTTATGAGGAATGGATGTAAAAAAAAATCCCATTTATCCATTGTTACCAAAAAAAAAGTCCCAAGAATCATTTAAAATATGACATTTGTCATAAAAAAAATAAAATTGATCTACAAAAATTGCAAGAGGTTTGGTCTTGGAACCTCAAGATGCCACAATGGGCAGTCATGGGGGTGTCAGATAAACGCCTGTGAGTCTTGGGGATTACCAAAAAGCATGAGTATCCTAGGTCTTTTAACCATCAGCAAATTATACAAATCATTTGATAAATGAAAACCCAGTTTCAGTTCATGTAACCAAAAATCTATTTTACTATACTGCACATTGATCTAATTCCTAGACACATGCCTAGAAAAGTACCATCATCTAAAAAATCCAAATTCTTCTCAGTATCATACAAGCTGCTAAAAGGTGACCTCTGCCTAGCATGTAGAGCCTTTCTGACCCTACCCTTTCGGACCCATTAAATATCCTCATGTCCAGTGGTAGTGTGTTCTCCATCTCATTTGTAACATAAATAGGACATGTTGGTGGGATAAGTATGTATCACAGAGAATGGCACTTCTATGGAACCATTAACTTCAGATAAAGCAAAATACTTATCTTAATCTATTCAAATGTCATTTGGATGAATGGAAGAAAATCACAAATTCACTCCCAGTTTAGTACCAGTGCCCCTCATAGAGAGAGGCAACAAGTAAATGTCCCAATATATCCTTGTTCTGTCTATCTCGAAGTGGCTCACAGGGCCAAAACACTATTATATGAATGTAATGCTAGACTTCTTAAGATCCTCATCTAATCAATAGCCTATTAAGTACCTATGACCATAAGAACCTATGAAATAAATGAAGATAACATAAAGGCTATACCAGTAACCTATGTACCCACACATGAATTGTTTCAACTATATTCCTATTTATGGAGACATTATAAAAAGAGGCATTTAGATGTAAGAATTGAAAAGGATTTTATTATAGCAGCTAAGGATGTGTAAGAAGACATGAAACAAAAGATAATACAAAAAACAAGAGACTTGAAGGTCCTAATTAGAGATATGGATACTAAGATACAAGCAGTGAAAGTGTTTCCAGTCAATTTACTTTTATATACAGGTCAGGCATATTTTTCTCAACCAGAGGAGGTTTCAGACCATAATGAATAGAGCTGAAGGAATGTATTTCGGAGTGGAAGAAGACAAAAGTTAAATGGGATACGTTGATTCTCCCCACAGAATTACCTGACTTGATTAGGATATTTTAGAGTTATGCAAATAAGGCATATGTATATCTATCTATATATATAAAAACACACACAGTAAGTTGTAAGTCAAAATGGAAAAGACTGATGATGAAATGGGGGGGCAAGAATTAAGGAGAGAACAGGATTCTAGATGCAGGTCCTTAAGATGAATAACAAAAACATACAGAATGTTACATTCATAAATTAACAAAGTATTTATTCTAGGAACTATGCTACCAGAAGGAAGAGAAAAGAGAAAGGACATTTTCCAATTGTGGTTGCTGCAAGTACAGGTATAGGAAGAAGACAAGGGAGTGGAATTTACAGGGGGAATTAATAAACAAAACCAACGTTTTTGTAACAAATAACAAAACAGGGAATACTATTAGTGTGAGAATAAATCATGCAGAAGTTTGAATTGCAGGTTAGAGACTACCTTCACTTCCAGGGATTGATAACAGAGTATAGGCAAACAGAAATGACAGGGAATTGTTAAATGAAGGACCAGCTCTAGCAATATTTTTAGAAAAGTTGCTGTTAGAATTTAGATAATTATTTCAGCAGACAAAATATTGCATTTTCACTAAAAGAGTCCATCAGAGAAGGTTAGAAAAGATTGAGAAAAGAGAATACAAAGGCAATTTACAAAGGAACAATGGGAAGACATATGTATGGCTCCCACGTATGTAACAAAGTCTAGAAGGTATATGATTTTTTTCTTGGAAATATTGATCTAGGAATTTTTATACCCCAAACAAATTTCAGAGAATTTTTTGTCAGGTAGAAAACAAATGCTGGAGATGTGATGGTAAGGAAAGAGATCATTATGGATATGTTTTTTTGGGAATGTAATGAGATGGCAGATTTCAAAAATTCCTTACAGAATATTTTGCCAGAGACACTGGGCAAAAACATGATTATAACTAAGAAAATGGTTCTTTTGAGCTTGGATATAGGCTCTGAAATGGGCAGACATAGTAAGGCCTTAATAAGTTTAATGTTATTGGCTGCAACAAAGCAGTTACTAGAAAATGGAAATAAAAATATACAGCAACTATAAATGAAGTGCATATTGAGTTCAAACTTTAAAAGGGGGAATGAGCAAATAACAGAAATAAGTGGAATTTCTGGGGATAATACATACAGAATAAAGTTCAAAAGGAGGAATGAGGTTTGAAAGAAGGCAGTAAATGAGCAACATATGCAATTTTGGAATGAATGAAAACTGTTAAAATGTCTACTGTATGAATATAACAAAGGAATTTTTTTTTATTATTTTATTTTCACATAATATGTGCCCTATATCACATTTTTTAAAATGTCATGTGTAATAAATATGTTTAAAAATACAGTATGCAAAATCCTGAAATGTCAAAATTTTGGAATGTTACCTTGATGAACTCAATATACCTACTAACAGCATATATGTGCTACACATGGACACTGACCAGTACACTGACAGTCAAGTAACAGTATCACTCACCTGTTATCTGCACTCAGAAATAAGCATTTCATGGTTATTCAGGGGTGGGGTGGCAGAGGGACAAGTCCTGCTCTCCTTACCCACTTAGGGAGAGTAGGCATTTTTATTTCAACATTTTTAATTGTTCAGCATTTTGACATTTCTATATTGTACATACTTTCAGCATATTGCTTTCTAATAAGTTGACACGGACACCCTATATATGTATGTATGTATATATATACATACATATATATATATATATATATATATATATATATATATATGTGTGTGTGTGTCTACTTTATTTAACTGAAGGCTCATTTCACTGAAACTCAGTTGCTGGTGCACAATTCACTGAAAGCTCATTTCACTGAAAACTCATTTGACTGAAACTCATTTCGTTGAAAGTTATATATGGCCTTTTCCCCACTGTAGTGTGATCCTGGAGTTAGTATATAAAATAAGGGGGATGGGGTGGGGGGCACAGCCCCCTACAGTGGGGGATAAGGGGGACATAGACCCCCACCTATTTTAAATGTTTAAAACAATAGATATGGGTGCTTACAAGTCCACTGAATAACTCTTTGCAGAAAACAATATATAACCAAAATATGTGGGAGGGCTATGACCCTCACAACCCCCAATATGGGGGCTGTGCCCCCAAACCCTCCCTTACTTTATTTACTAACTCCAGAATCACACTACAGTGGGGAAAAGGCCATATAAAACTTTCAACGAAATGAGTTTCAGTCAAATGTGTTTTCAGTGAAATGAGCTTTCAGTGAACAGTGCGCAGGCAACTGAGTTTCAGTGAAATAAGCTTTCAGTGAAATAAAGTAGACCCATATATATATATATATATATATATGTATATATATGTATATATATATATATGTATATATATGTATATATATGTATATATATATATATATATATATGTGTGTGTGTGTATATATATATATATATATATATATATATATATATATATATATAAGATATATTAATATCTACATATATATTAATAGATAGATATATAGATAAGATATATTAATATCAACGTATATCTATCCATGTAGTCTGTTAATAGGGGCAGCGGTATAACTAGTGATATAACAACTGTGTGTGAGTCTAGGATGTCTTTGAAAAAGGAGTCAAGAGTAAAAAATGTCCTCAGCACTAATCACAACACAAGCTAAAGCAAAAACCAAGTCTGAAGATGCCTGATGAAAATTCCCAGACAAGGAAAACATAGGGGAGAGAAAGGTCAAAGATGGGCCAGACAGTCTTGTCAAACCAATACACACACACACACACACACACACACACACACACACACACACACGTGTGTGTGTCTGAGTGTGTGTGTCTGAGTGTGTGTCTGTGTCTGAGTGTGTGTGTGTGTGTGTGTGTGTGTGTGTGTGTGTGTGTGTGTGTGTGTGTGTGTGCGCACATGAGCATGTGTCTCAATTTGTGAAATATGTTATTTTGCTAGATGGCCAACTGAGAGCAGTGAATTTTGAGATCTCCATAAACTAGTATAATAATATAGGAACTTTTTATTATTTTCAAGTTTAAAAAGTCAGAAATCTGTAGATAAACTACTATACTACATAAATATCAATGTTCGTGGAGATATACAAAAATGTTCCTGTTAAGTAACTTGGAGATATATTGACTCACTGAATATGAACAACTCAAGGAATTCTCATCCAGATGCTGCTTTGAAAAAAGAACTGCAATTGTTGACATCTACCTTACAAGAACTATCTTTGAAGATGGATGGATTTGAAAATGACTTAGAAAACCTCAAATTAAATTCTCAAAAACAGACTGATACTCTTAAGGAACTATTACAGCAACACCATACAAAAATAACAAATAGAGAGACTTCTCTAAATGACATTGAAGGGACACTCAAAGAGGAAGAATTCCAAAAAGAATTTCTACTTAAACAGAATGGCTGCTTAACAAAATAGATGACTTAGAAAACAGCGAAAGGAGAAACAACATAAGGATCTTTGGTCTGCCTGAAAACACTAAAGGAAAAGACATTATTGCATTCTTAACCTGGATTCCTGAATTTTTAGACTTGAAAGAGGGACTTTCATTTGGAATTGAAAGGGCAATTAGAGCACTGAGGAAGCCTACTTTTAACTCAACAAATACTCCACCTAGATCCTTAGTTGTCACAGTCCTAATAAAATACACAAACACCCACAGACATTTGACGACCTTTATTGTGATAAAAATGAATAATATAACTTTATTGAAACATAAAAGACATAAGGGCAGCATTCCTGCTCACCCCTTGAATACAATTAGCTAATGGAATAACAACAAAACTGTATTAAACATCAATCAAATCAACATACGGGCAGCATCCCCACTTACCCCATATATACAAATAGCTAAACATAAAGGCAACATACCCGCTCACCTTGGATAAACAGCAAAGGCAGGGTCCCCACTCACATTAATACCTCACAACTACCAATTTTCCATTCCAAATCATCCACCATCCTGTAGAGGGGGAACAGAAGAGGGTCAGGCCTGACCCTCTTCTCCCCCCATCAAACCTCAAACCAAAATCAATTGGGTCAGGCAGGGAGGGCAACAAGACCACACCAAAATGTGCTTATTCACTCTGGATTTCCTTTCAAAAACCCTTCAAGCCACACCCCTTACACTACCTCACTTCCCTTCAGATCCCAACTCACATAACCCTTTTCTAACCCTTCTTAGCCACCCAGATAATTAGCACAGCTACCACCGGGCACTCCCCATCCCACATTAAACAGTCCCATGACAAATTTGTCTGTGCCAAACTTCACTTGTCATGGTCCTATTAAAATACAAAAACACCCACAGACATTTGACGACCTTTATTGTGATAAAAATGAATAATAACATAACTTTATTGAAACATAAAAGACATAAGGGCAGCGTTTCCGCTCACCCCTTGAATACAATTAGCTAATGGAATAACAACAAAACTGTATTAAACATCAATCAATTCAACAAACGGGCAGCGTCCCCGCTCACCCATATATGCAAATAGCTAAAGATAAAGGCAGAGTACTCACTCACCTTAGATAAACGGGTCTATATTACAAGCAGCGAACACCACACCAACACGTATAGTGCAAACTACGGTAACGGCAAACGTTCAAAACCACGGAATGTCGAAGTGTCATGGTTGGCCCATCTGTGGTATAGCTCCGTAAGGTAAGTGTGCGATAGTTATGGACCTTTGGGTTAGAGTGCGGGTTAAGGTAAGTGCATAGATAGTTAATGTATGCAAGGTTTAGCGTAGGTTTAGAAGTAGGGTTTTTTTAAGTGTATGTGTGTGGATTATTTGTTTTGTTTGGGTATATGTCTGTAGGGTAAGTGTGCAATAGTTACGGACCTTAGGGTTAGGGTGCGGGTTAAGGTAAATGCATAGATAGTAATGTATGTAAGGTTTAGTGTAGGATTAGAAGTAGGGTTTGGTTAGTGTATGTTTGTACTCCAAAAAGAAGGAACTCAATGATCAACTGCACAGTAGTGAAGACAACAAAGTCTGTTTTTTTTACTTTAGTGTATGTATGTGTTTTATTTATTATGTTTGGGTATGTAGTATGCAGCATGCGGGGGTGTTGGCCTACTATGACGATTCGAGATTTGAAATTTTTCGGTTTAGGGGGTTCAGCATATTTGCGGTTCGGGCTATGTGTGTCGGTGTTGTGGTGTTTGCTAAAATGGGTTTTCAATTTCATAATATACACCTGGATAAACAACAAAGGCAGCATCACCGCTCACCTTAGTACCTCACAACTACCAATTTTCCATTCCAAGCCATCCCACATCCTGTAGAGGGGAAACAGAAGAGGGTCAGGCCTGACCCTCTTCTCCACCCACCAGCCCTTAAAGTACTGTTCCCTCTCAAACAATACCTTTCTTCATAACATCCTCCACCATCAAACACAAATTAAGATTAAATAAATCCAGACTGAAATCATTAAGATGAACTCCATCCGGTCTATACCACAATGGATCCTTACTGTCAAACTCTACATACCGAACTGTATGTACCCTGATTTCTCCCAAATATTTTGCCAACTTAAAATTGACATATCTGCAGATTCCAAGATGGCCGCTAACTAGGAGGCACACTTCACAGACAGCTCCTGACTGGGAATTGAAATCTAAACCAATCTTGGCTTAAACACGTCTCAAAACCCAGCAGAAATCAAGAAATCTAACAATATACTAGATACTAAACCATATTTTCAGAAGATTTCACAAAAAGAAAAAGAAAATCACAGTATTTTATACTTATCTGTGAGACCACATGTGCTGACAGGGGAACAACAGTACAGACTTCACTGAAAATCTGCAGTTTCTGCAAAGAAAATAAAATATATCAATTGTAGTAATATGGATTCAATGGAAGCACAAACTACAAAAACAAAACTTTCACAATTAAGCACTCCTGAGAAAGAAGTAAGTACAAAAAAAACAAAGAACTGCAAAGCTGAAAACAGAGAAGCAGATTCCCAAAATGGCAACTGAAAAATCTCTCTTACTGGAAAACCTTAAATTAGCTCTAATACCTCTGCAGGAAGAAATAAAATATTTTCTACAAAACTTAATGCCTTCGGTAATACCTTAGACCAAATATCATCCAGACTACAGAAAAATGAGAAGAAAGCTCTAGAAAATGAATACAAGATAGAGGAAATAAAAAAAAAGTAACATTGCCACAGGAAAAACAATATCTGAACTGCAACAAAAAATAATAGACTTAGAAGCAAGGTCCAGAAGAAACAATGTGCTTATCAGAGGCATCCCTGAATCATATGAGCAAACCTCCTGCATGCTGCAATAACAGAAATATGTGAACTATTCCTGGATAAAAATGTGGCAGTACAAAGCTTTGTAATAGGTTCTATAGAGCACTAAGAAAATCCCAAACAATTAATGCTCCAAGACAAGTATATGTGAGATTACTGAATGCAGTTCATGCCAACATGGTTTTACAAGCAGGCAAAATAAAAAAAAAAATCATGTGGAAAGGAAATATAATAACAATTTCACAAGATCTACCATTAATAATCAAACAACAGAGACAAATTCTTTCACCATTTTGTGCATATTTGATAAAGAACAAAATAAAGTTCCAAATAAAGTATCCTACTTCACTGCATTTCCAATTTATGGGTTCTACATACCAAATAAAAAACAAGGATGAAGCAAACTCAACCTTCTTGAAAGTATTTAATGAGATCCCTCCAAAATAACAAGGAAAAAGTAAGTACGTTTGTTCTGCTACTGTAAGCATTTCTAGTGCATCTATGGTACAAAAACACTTAATTCCGACAAAATAATGATGTCGCTATTGTTTTAAACATTATTTTAGTAGTTTCTGATGTAACCTTACTTTAAAATACAAGAACAACAATTTAAAAGCTTTATTTTCCATTTCAACATTCTAAAAGACGTTTTTCCAGGAAGGTAAGTCACAGCAAGCACCCCATGACCTTTGACCTCACGCCAAAAATGTAAATAAGTTATCAGTAATGTCAGAGCCAAAATCCAGGCTATTGCAGCCTAGAAATCACAAAAAGAAGCAAATACAAGGTAAAGCAAAGCTATATCTTCCACAGCTCGTATACATCGAAAACTAGGAAGTAAAGTCAAGCTGCAAGGCTGTAAATTAAGAGACTGCTTTTTTCTTCAAGAATAAGAACTTTACATGGCTTAAATTCCACAGAGGTACTGCAATCTTTGTCTCTTAATACATGTAAGCCCTTAAAGACAGTCTTGATTGCAAAATAATTCTGAAGCACTAACAATCTAACAGATACAAAGGATGGAAGCAGTATTAAGTAAAAACTATCTAAGAAGCTATGATTTAAAAGATCCCTGTCCTCCCCGCGGTTGGATGGGCGTTCGAAAGACATGCGTAAATGGGCGTGCCTTCATTGAAGGTTGGACGTCGAGCTGGCACCTCGGTGTTTGTTGAAATCTACTTCCAATCATTAGCGGACCGGAGTTCCGCTGTGACGACCCCTAACCGGGAAAAGCCGAAAGACAAAAAACAACAACTTGCACGGAAGAAAAGGGAATAGAAAGAAAAAAAATAAGAAAATATATATAAAAAAGAAAAAATAACAGCTTATGAAGAAGAGGTTAAAATAATATGAAACGGTTGACACATTATTGTTAACAAAACGTATATATGCTCTTTCATGATATATCTTTTTTTTTTTTTTGCAAACTAATATCAGTTACTAGAGGAAAAGTATAGTGTTTATACATGGAGGTCCAACAACACACCATTATGACAAACGCTAGCAGTATGAAGCAGAACAACATAAACCAAATAGATAACTGCTAGCGAAACAAGGCTGAGTCTCAATCCAAACAAAGTAAACGAAGTACCAAACTGCTATAATATCCACAAGAATGTAGAAAAAACGGAGGCTTGATGTAAAAATCCAAACAGGCTTTATTCAACAAGGTAAGCACTTTCACCTGGGAGACCAGGCTTCCTCAGACCTTAACAAACAGAGCATAGAGAAACTATGGAGTATTTAAACAAAAAAAGGCGCCAAAAACTCTCAGCTCTTAAAGAGATATACACCATACATATAAAACTTCACTAAAAACCTCTAAAAGACTTCAAAAATTTAAAAAACATCTTATAATCAACATATACATCTCACAAACTAACAAAAAATAAAACACAATACTCGTATAAGATTTGAAAATCAAGGTACATTAGTTTTATGTACCTTCAACCTCCTTGCTCTCAAGAAGGGCTTAATAGGGACACTCTCATTGAGCCCAGGGGGTATATTAGCTCTAAGCCTGATAATCCATTCTGATTCTGTACTCTCAGTCCTTGTCTTAATGTCTCCCCCTCTCACAGTAGTATTAGCGATAGCTAACACCTGAAAATTAAATACATGGTCAGGTCCTTCAAATAACACATGTTTGGATAATGCATTCACATGCGAGCCTATTCTAATCTGATACAAATGTTCTCTGATGTGGTCCCTAAGCCTCCTGTCAGTCTTCCCAACATAATATGCTGGGCACAGACAGCAGGAGGCCAGGTATACCACATGCATAGAATTGCAATCTGCTTTAGCTCGTACCTCATATCTCGTACCAAATAAAGGATGCATAAACCAACCCTTATTGTCTATATAGTTGCAGTAATTACATCTATTACAGGGAACTGTGCATGTCTGATCATCATCCCTGGGTTTAACCTTAGAATAACACAAAAGCTGTTTCAAATTCTTCTTCCTCTTATACATAAAAGAGGGTCGGTCACCAACCACTGACTGCAAAGCTGGGTCAGTTACTAAGACGTCCCAATGCATTCTAATCACATCCTTGACTAGGCCTACCCCTTTCGTATAATAGACTGGTACCCTTAACCTATTAATACTAGGGCTGGAGTCCAAAGGAGGACCACTCATCACATACTCATTGGAAAAGTAAGGAGTTGCCTGCTGTCCCCTCAAACATTCTATCTCAGTTAAAGTAGGATCTATATCAACTGGTAGATATCCTCTCGCTTTAAATCTCTTACTTAATTCATGCACACCATCCAAAAAACATGCCTCCCTGGGACAATACCTAGAGAGCCTAACAAACTGACCTCTCACGATGTTCCTAAAGGTAAACCCAGGATGCATACTGTGATGGTGCAAATATGCGTTCCTCTGACAACTTTTCCTGTACACTCCAGTGTTGTACAGTCCACATTCCATCCTCTCAACAAAAATATCCAAAAAAGAAATCCTTTCAACAGAATACTCAGAAGTAAACTTGAGGAAATCAGTAATGTGGTTAACCCTCTCTAAAAAGGAACACAATCCCACTTCAGTTCCATCCCAAATTAAAAAGACATAGTCTACAAAACGACGGTAGAACCGTACATGTTCCATGTAATCAACAACATCTTGTGCCAATAGCTACGCCAACCTTTTTATGGCTAGATGGGAGGAAAAGTGTTTATTTTTGGATGTTGATTACATGGAACATGTACGGTTCTACCGTCGTTTTGTAGACAATGTCTTTTTAATTTGGGATGGAACTGAAGTGGGATTGTGTTCCTTTTTAGATTCCTCTGGACATTCAGTGGGCAGCCTTTAAAGTTACGGCTATGGGTACTTTCATCCAAAAGGCATCATATTTTAAAAAACAAAGGAGAAAATATAGAGCAATTAGAAAACAAGCTAAGACTGTTTGAAACTGAGCTACAAAAATGGTAATCCTACTATTTAGAAGCAAATAGCAAGCTTACAGAAACAATTAAATGAGATTATAACACAACAATTCTCATTTACAGAACTCAGAATGCTACATAAATATGCAGAATGGGTGTAAACATCTTCAAAAATGTTAGCAAAAATTATCAACATAAAGAACACCCATTGTAAAATACAAGAAATAAAATATAAAGACAAGATGTATAGATCTGATATTGAAATAATTGGGGTTTTTGAAGAAATATTTCAAAACATATATGGCCCACAAGAGTATATTAATGAGAACCTATTTCAATCCTTTGTAAATAACTTAGAATTTCCTAAGGTTAATGAATCCCAAGCCAAAAACCTTAAAAGCTTAATAACAGAAGATGAAATTAGTAGGGCTATTGATAAAATAAAACCTGGAAAAGCTCCTGGCCCCAATGGATATGTAGAAGAATTCTATAAACACTTTAAGTCTCAAGTCACACCAATACTTTTAAAACTGTACAACTATATTATACAAGTTGGGATATCGGACTTATATATAAACAACTCCAAAACTGTGCTTATTCCAAAACCAAATACAGATCCCACAAACCCAAATAATTATAGACCTATAGCTTTGATTAATCTGGACATTAAAATTTTCTCAACGATTATAGCTCAAAGAATACAAAAGGTAGCTTCAGTCATAATATCACCAGAACAACTAGGTTTTATGAGTCATAGACAAGTTAAGGATAACACATTAACTATAGACGCTCTAACCCATTTATGTGCTAAGGACAAATCCCCGAAATATGCATTATCTGTCAATGCAACAAAAGCTTTTGACAGAGTAAATCAGAATTTTTTACTTTTTATACTGTATAAATTTGGATTCCCTAAGGAATATATTAAAATGATCAAAACATTATATACTAAATCAACTACTACCCCTTATATTAATAAGAAAACTTCTAAATCAATACAAATAGTTAACGGAACAAGACAAGGTTTCCCACTTTCACCATATTTATTTAATCTGTATATAGAAACACTACTACAGCAAATTACTCAGACAACATATCATCATCTTATCTATAAATACACAGCATTTGCGGATGATCTTAATATCTACTTTCAATATCCAAATACTTATTTAAATAAAATACTATCATTTATAGATACTTTTTCCATGGTATCCAACTATGAGATTAATCCCAGGAAATCAATCATATATCCAATTAATACAATAGGACATAAAGAGTTTTACTTTCTGGAGACTAAGGTCAAAGTGCAATACACTCTGAAATATTTGGGTATAAACTTTAGTCATGTACAAGCAAAATTGTTCACTAACAATATTGGTAAAACATGGTACAATATAGTTGAGAGTATGAATAAATGGGAAAAGCTTAACCAATCTACCTTATCAAAAGCCTCAGTTATAAAAATGAACATTCTGCCTAAAATTTTATATCATCTCAATGCAATTTTTATAAAAATACCAGTTACTTTCTTCAACAAAATGAAAGTTAGACTGGCAAAATTCATATGGTACCTGTTAGAAAAATATGTATTAACGTATATGTTTAGTGCTTATTAGAAGTTAAAAGGGTTAACACATTTCATTCTATTTTATGTACAGCTTAATTCTGTATGGAATTACAAGATGCTTTTCAAACTGCAGTATGCTTTCTGAAATTGCAAGATGCTCTCTGACCTAGTATTTGCTAGTGCAGCAAAATTCATGTTTATGCCTTTTGGAAATTTACTGAGAAGCAGGTAATTATCTGCTAGGTCAGGAAAATGAATAAATAGAACAATACTGTTTTCTATAATGTTATTGAACTTGAACAATCAGCTCTGTTCGTGTTATGAGAACATGCACAGCTGCAGAAAAGAAAGATGCATCAAACAAAGACTGCTTGAAGAAATGAACTATAATCTGTACTTGCTTTGTGCTCGAATTATCCATAGTACCTTGAATGGTAACATTGCATAGTGAGAAGTTGTATCTGACCGGTGGTCATCAAGGCCACGTTGTTTTTCTTAGGAAGTTTTTTTGTAAACTTGATATGCCAGCAGAAAATCATGGACAAACAGCTGCTGTGAAATAATATTGAAAGAACTTGTGATTTATTACGTCAGCTTGGTAGGCAATGTCTTGTAAGAAATGTATAAGAATAGCTTCACTTCCTGATTCTAATTAGACAAACTCTGTTTTAACACGTTTTTGTCTCCTTGCTGCAAGATTAAAGTGCCTTAACCTGAACCTGCCGTGTGTTGATCATTTTGAAGTTGTTTTTCCTTTGACAGTACCTAAGGTGTATGAGAATTAGTTATGATAAGCTAATACCCACAAAAGAAAAAGGTGGCCTAGGCCTTCCTGACTTTCGGTTATACTATGAAATTATCAATGCAAGCCATATCATACAGATAGAGAATTATGACCCAGTAGGGAATACATGGTATCCATTATGGATCATATTACTATATAGGGACATAACACAATATAAAATCAATCCAAAATCGATTCCCTTTATAAAACAGAAATCTCTTAAAACAATAAAAATTCATCCAGTATATTAATTAACAACTCTGAAATTTTTAAAAAAAAATACTGATTTCAGTAAACTTAAAAGATAGAATTACTCTCATGCAACCAATTCACAATAATCCAGATATAAAATTAGCAAACAATATGATAAATCTGGACAACTTTCCTTTCATAAAAAATTATACAGCTTGGGATTTGTATCAAATAAGAAATCTTTCATTGGAAGATATTACAAACTTAGTCAAAGTCAGTAAAAAATATAACCTGATAATTAAATCATATATCTAGTAAATATTCTAACCAAATATATCAAAGTAGTCAAGCAAGAAGTCAGGTTAGCACAACAAATTATAAAAATGCTATTAAGTAAAAAGAAAATGATATCAAACACCTATAAATTGATAGCAACTATTAAATACCAAAACACTATCATCTTTTGAAAATTTTGGGATAGGAAGGACAACACCATAACAGATAACCAAAAGGAAGTAGCTATCAAAAACACTATAAAACTGACACCATATAAAAAGTTAATATATACACAACTCATGATTTTTAACAATGCATACTTCATGCCTGTACATCTTAACAAATTTAACCCATCCAAGTCACCATATTGTCCCTTTTGCCCAAATAAAGAAGCAGACATCTTTCATATATTCTGGAGCTGTAAAACAGTATATAAACTATGGTGTCCACTTCGAATTCTTTTAGAGAAATCAGGATACTCAAAATTTACACTCTCATGGCAAACAGCTATACTCCATTTATTTAAGGGTAATATTAACAAGTTATCTAAACATATCATAATAACACTTTGCACTCTGATGAAAGCTTATATAGCAAAAAACTGGATCGATAGATCAAAATTAACCTGGTTAGAATACAAAAGCGTAGCAAAAAAAACCATGTATTAGCCAAAAAACTATATACAAAAAGTCAGAAAAATCAAATATATTATCAAGAGTACTGTAAAACATTAATTGAAATACTCTATTAATAGTCTGGTATAGTCTATGCATTTTAAGGATAGTAAACATTACTGCTGGAATCAAACCTGCTACTAAAGGTACTGCAATACATTAACTGATATCTTGTCATGAATAGTATGTAAATACCATGTACATAAGAAATGTAAGCACACCACTCTGTTGAGATTAGCAACCAAAATAAGTAAGGTGACATATATGTATATAAGTTTTTTTTATTTTTTAACAGAATAGAATGTTATCATATTATAGGTTGATATTATGCATGTATTATAGCTCACAGTAGTAAAGTTGGTATAATAAATATGCCATATGAAAAACTTTTAGACAAACTTATAATTTAATTATATAAGTGTGATAATATGATGGTTTTCTACAAAATATGAATGTTATTAGCATAATGGGCAATAACTATCATTACATGTTTATGAATGTACACTGTAACATCAACTGTACCACATGTAATTGTCTTGTTATTCTTTTTGTTTTGTTTTTATACCAGAAAAGTTTTCAATATAAAGATATTTGATAAAAATAAATTGACATATCTGCAAGCCTTCTCCATGGTGGTAAAATTCTGTGTCCCTTTCCATACCAACCGAGGAATAATCTCAAACCAGATAAAAACCATCCCAGATACATCCTCCACAATGCTAAAATGTCCTCATGAATTTGACAAACCAACTGCATCTTCAGTACCCTGCCTAAATCATTGCCACCTAAATGAATTACTAACACCTGAAGCAACACCCACTTAATCTGTAACCCATTAAATTCCTGCAATATTTGACTCCACCCTAGCCCTCTAACACCATGCCAAATAATTTCTAAATCAAAATGATTCAAACCCAGATTCATGCCATTGCGTCTAACCTCCACACACCTAGCAGCCCAGAATATGAAAGAATGGCCCAAAATGATGATCCGTCTCCAATCTAAGAGAAGAGAGAAGAAAAAAAATAATTTTATAACAAAGCCTCTACAAACTACTTAATATAATTAAAAAAGGCATTGGATGTCCACCGACCCACCAATTTGATTACTTCCACTGACCTACCTTCCTTAGCCAGATCGGATGCTCTACTTATCCAAAAGGAATGTGAAGAAAACTTTTTCCCCTTGCAAACCCAAACTCCAAAACGCCCTTCTCATAACCACATTCAATTGCTTGCCTGTCAATGCTTTACCACTTACTGCTGAAAAAAAACAACCCTTGCAGTCTTCCCTTCCGAGCCCCCCATAGCTTCCTTCCCCAAACTACGGGACATCTCCAAGCTAACCCCACCTCCTCCAAAACAATGGGTGGCTCAAGCCCCTCCTGATCTGTCTTCGAAGAATGCAGTCTGATATGCACTGCCCTAGGTAATATCAACACATCCTCCCATACCAACGAACCCAATAACTCAGACACATGAAATGCCTCGCAATACATCCAAACACTAACTGTACACCACAACACATACACATCCAAACAACTGCACACCTTACCCAAACCATTTAATGACATCCTTAAAATGCCCTTCATAACTGGCCATCTCCTATTCATGCTGCTCCTTTCAATTCTAGCCCACCCTTTTAACACACTACTCACCACCCATGACCTAGTGAAATCCTTTAATCCAACCAACCGAGTATACGCAGCAATGGCTGCTAAGGCCACCCTCACTGTTCACACAGCCCTTCCCTGCCCCTTCAACATGGCTAGACAACACAACAGTAAATTCTCAGACCACACGCAGTCCTCATCAGATAACTGCCACAGATATTTATCAAAGTTAAGCAGTGCCCTACCACAGGCTCATCTCGTGGATGCCGCCCATGATTGTTGCACCAACCTGCCAATCACTATGTCAAATGCTGGGTGGGACAACTGACGGATGCAAAGCCGCTTCTGCAGCCATCTGACTGAACCTGCAGAACTGAAAATGAGACAAACCATAAGCTATCTCATTAGAAACTCCCAGCACATGTAACCCTGGAAAGGAAAGTTAATCAGCAAGCTATGCAACACCAATTTCCTAAGAATAAGTAACAAGCGAGGTGCTTTAGCCATTTTTATCTGAAGCACACTTACCACCGCAGAATTATCTGAATGGAATATCACCTCCTCCCCTTCAAACGATCCTGCCATGCTCCCAAAGCCACCCAAACTGGCATCAACTCCAAAAAGGCAACATCCCGTTTCCACTCCTCCGACCAATTCTCCAGCCATGGAACAGCAAACCATTGACCCACAAAGTAAGCACCCATTCCTGACCCCCTAGCTGCATCAGTAAACAACTGCAGTTCTTGTGTAACCCAATCCAACTGCCAAAATGAAATCCCATTAAACTGTTGTAAAAATTCCATCCACAAATCTAAATCCTCTCATGATAACTTACGGACCCATACTCTGTGCTGCTTACTCTTACATCCTTTCAACAAAAATGCTACAGACCAGCAAAACATCTGCCCAGGATGCACCACCCTCCACGCGAAGTTTAACATACCCAACAATTCCATAACATCTTTTACCTGAACCTTGGGCCTAGACTTCATCCAACTGATTTTTTCCCACAGCCTAACCATCTTTTCCTGAGGCAAATAAAACAAACCCTGTTCTGCATCTACAGTCAGCCCCAAAAAATCCAAAGCCCACAACGAGCCCTCCAACTTATGCTTAGCCAAAGGTACCCCCATGGCATCACACGTCCCTACAAACTCTTGTATATCTACCTGCGCCCCATGTCTACCTTCCCCCATGATAAAAAAATCATCTAAATAGTGTACAGATTGCTGATCCTCTGCCCTCTGCTGCCATATCCAGTGCAAAGCTGAGCTAAACTTCTTGAAAGTAGCACATGCCACCGCACATCCCATAGACATGGCAGTGTTAAAATAAATGTTGTCACCTACCACCATGCCTAATAATGGCCAATCCTCCTCCCTCACAGGTAGGAAATGAAAAGCTGACTTAATATCTACTTTAACTAACCAGGGGTCCTTAAAACTCCTAATAACCCAAACTGCATAATCCAAAGATGAATACGTTACTCTAACCTCTTCACTGGGAATGAAATCATTCACCGACTCACCCGCAGGGTATGATAAATGGTGAATTAAGTGAAATTCACCCTGCTTTTTCTTTGGAACCAAACCTAATGGTGACACCTTAAAGTTAGGGAAAGGAGAGTAACAGAAAGGACCTAACACCCTCCCAGCCTGGCACTCTTTGTCAGTCAACTCTTGCGAAATCACCTCCCTCCCCTTGACAGACCTCAAATTTCTCCTCACTCTGCCACCCACCACCAATGAAGACTTAATTGAAAACCATTTAGAAAAACCTTTTATTATCTTGACTGCTACCACCGGCAGCAGATAATGCGTAAATAAGTCCTTCAGTACATTCACCTTAATAGGTGAATGGTTCCCCCCAAAAGGACCCCCCCCTTTGGCCCTGAAAATTAGCCCGACCATGCCTGCCTAGCAATGCTGAACAGGAACTATTCCAACCTCTCATACCCCAAAGTGCCGTGCCTGACCCCAAACCTGACCCCCCCCACCGCATTGTGTGAATGCATGTGCCCCCATACACTTAGAGCAAATATGAGCAAATTCACAACCCACCCAGGAACACCTGCCGGCATTAAAAGCCCAACATATCCTTGCACCTCCCTCAGATGGCTGAGATAATCTGCTACCCCCTCCACTGGTATCCATCATGGTGGACAGACAAATTTCCAGATGTCTGACCTACCAAAGCATAGATTTATCTACTGTTTTACGCTTGCAAAATTTCTGGTCATACCATAACCATGCATAACCAGGCTTTAACCTCTGTGCTTCCCTAATAGTCAAAAAATAAGCCAAAAGAGGAAGAGCCAGTGAAGTGTACCTTTCCAAACACACCGCCATATAATAAATGAAACCTAGCACACAATTATCCCATGTCTTAGCCCGAAACCTCCCTACTCTTTTGCAACCTATCACAGCCACTGCAGCCAAGAGGTCCTTCCCATTAGCCGTCTCCACTTCCGTCAACTGCTGTACCCCGTCTTCATCAATGAATTCAAAAATGCTGATAAATTGTCCTTTCCAACTCTTCAACTTCACTAGCAGATATATGTACGGGGTCAGTAAAATGGGAGCCCGTCCTGCCATAGGGTCTGCGATGTCAACCAATCCCCTGGCCATAATCCAAAGTAAGACCCAACCTCATGAACATCTGGCCCTAACCCCTGATCTAACATTGACAGGGTATCCTCAAAAGCCCCTCCACACTCAACTAAGGCCTCCAAAACGCTACCCAGTAGCTCCCCTTGGACACCCTCACTGACCCCTACCTCACCCCCCACACCTGCTCCAGCCTCCTCACTCACCCCCAAGCTTGATGAATTATTGCCTGCAGCTGATAAAGGGGGCATCATCACCTCCATAGCCTTCTCTGCCAGTGCTGTCTGCTTGTCTTTCATCTTCCTGGGTGCTCGGGTTGCAGTCATTTGCCGCTTCTTATGAGTGGTCACACCCTGCGTGCTAGTTGATGGTACCTCAGCAGGAATGTCCTTGAACAAATCTTCAGCCTGTGCTACAATACTGACCCATCTCTGTCTCAAAGCCTCCACCATGATCACCTAGAAAGAAACACAAACGTTAATGACAGATAATTAAATTGGCACAATAAATTTGCTCTCAATAACTGGGCCTGGCAAAGCAACAGTGTCAACAATCCATCTATATGCTGTGTGAAAAGAAACCACTGCCTTATGCATCATAAATCAAGTATGCTACCTATTCTGCCACAAACCCATTTGAACTCGAGTCATTCACACTATAGTTAAATATAGCACTAGGTCCCTCTAAAATACCTTACAAAAAAAAAAAAAACAAAGTCATATCCAAGACTCCATCACATAGCCTTGACTCATCAGCTGTCCACCAGCAGCTAGATTTCCTCAGTTCTCTCTTTTTTTTATAATATACCAGAAAATGGCAATCCATGGATTGCCTGCACTACCGCGCATGCACGGCAAGCCACACAGCTAGAAGAGACCGGAAAAACACAGCATCTCTACTCTGCCCCCACAGCACTAGACCACCAGGAAACAAGCTACCCAGACAGCAAACAAACTGCACTCCGCCATCACCACTCAACCACCGAACGACCACATTAGATCACTAGGGAGAACAAACAGCCATCTCACACAACCACCATACAACAACACTGGACCACCAGAGAACAAAGTACAAACTGCCATCAAACCGCACTCTGCCAGCCCCCAGTCAACCACCACTAGCACTCAACCAGTACTAGACCACCAGAGAACAAACAACCCAAAATGCCATCCCACACAACCACCGTATGCCAGCACTAGACCACCAGGGAACAAACAAACCAACACCCATCCAACCATACTTTGCTAGCCCCACTCAAACACCGCATGAAGACACGAGATCACCATGGAACAACACAGCTATCCTACACACCACTGCATGCCAACACTAGACCACAGGAATGAAGGCTAGGGGTTTACTGCTCTTGGGGGCAATTGTAGGCTGAGGAGACATTATGCCAATAAAAGGTAAAATTAAGGAAATAAAGTAAAATCTATGTATTATTTTTAATTTATTTATTTTTTCTTTTACATGCATTGAGTGCTGCACCAGCACCACTGAGCATGCACAGCCAGCTATTAACTGTCCCTAGCCAGCCCGCAAATTACAACAAACCTCTTCTTATGGATGGCACAGCACTAGACCACCAGGGAAAATTAAACATTACCCAAAACACTTCTTCCTATGAACGGCACAGCACTAGACCACCGGGGAATGTTAACATTACACAAAACCTCTTCTTATGGACATAGCAGCAGTAGACCACCAGGGAAAGTTAATAATTTACACAAAACCTCTTCCTATGGACGGCGCAGCACTAGACCACCAGGGAAAGTTAATAATCACACAGAACCTCTTCCTATGGACAACAAGCACTAGACCACCAGGGAAAGTTAATAATTAGACAAAACCTCTTCCTATGGATGACGCAGTACTAGACCACCAGGGAAAGTTAATAATTACACAAAACCTCTTTCCAATAACCTGGCAAGCAACTGAAACACTACTATCTGCACAAAAGCTGATGCCACCACAACCTCAATTAACTGGAAAACAAGCCCACACACCAAAAACCGACCTAACACTACCAACAAAGCATCCAATGACAAACAAACCTCTTAATCCAAACTATAACAAAATTGACTGCAACCTAATAAACTTATTCAAGAGTCTACAACCGAATCTCTCACCTCAAACCACAATTAACCCTGTATTTATCCTTTATAAGGCAGTACCCCAGAGAGAAAAAAAGGACCCTTAAAAACCTAACAAAGCTGTACTCACCTTACTGACTTACTTGACTACCCAAGGTCTACCTTACTTACAACCTCAAGTCATCTGGGACATGATCCTGCCTCAACAAGACCACACCAAAATGTGCTTATTTACTCTGGATTTCCTTTCAAAAACCCTTCAAGCCACACTCCTCACACTACCTCACTTCCCTTCAGATCCCAACTCACTTAACCCTTTCCTAACTCTTCTTAGCCACCCAGATAACCTAGCACAGCTAGCATCCAGCAACACCCCCATATCACATTGAACAGTCCCATGACAAATTTGTCTGTGCCAAACTTCACTTATAAAATTTCTTTCATTTCTGGACAAGGAACTAATATTAAAATCTGCTTGGAGAAAATCACCCTTAAAATACAATCAAAGCCTAATAAGGTTTGATAATGATTATTCTTCCAGAATACTAGAACAAAGGAAAAAAGTCTGGCCAATAATAAAACTGTTGAAACAAAACATTAAAGCAAAACTGGCCTTTCCAGCCAAGATAAAAATACTTTTTTCCAATGAGATGAGAACCTTTAATGACTTAGAAGAAGCTACAATATTCATCAAAAATAACAACATAATTTCTATCACAGATAAAATGGAATGGATGTCTTCTACTCTTAAAAGAATGAAAGAAACAAATCCTTGGACTAATGCTAGAAAGAAGAAACAAAAAAACTGATTCCAAGATAGCTGTCCAAAAAAAAAAAAATCTTACAACTGCATATCTCAAAGTATCAACTGATATGGTACAGCACGTGTCATCCATTTTTATTTTAAAAAAGGAGGGTTTCTTAAACAACTGAGAAACAGTAATGATTTATTCAGAATGTTGAAAGAGCACACTAATTCTTCACAAACAAAGGTAGGTCAAGATGGGTTACTATTTACATTATATATAAGCCAAACAAAGCAACATATATTACAAACATAGAAGTTTTTATTCCCCTACTTGAACTCAATGAATACTTATCTTGTTTATTTTTCATTGATTTTACTTATAATACTTTAAGTAATTAATGAACCTATTCCCCAGACTCTGGAATAGACTGCCCATACATGTCAAGCAGAGCACCTCTTTGACCCTCTTCAAAAGGAACCTTGATGATTGGATGGGAGAAAGGAAATTCACTCCAGGGATCATGTCAGTCACCCTGCTAGACAGGGGTTCAGGGAAGAAAATAGTGTGGGAAGAAATAGCCAGGGAATTGTTATGGCTAGGCTTGTAGAGGCCCTAGGGCCGATAGCCTAGTACCAGCATATGAACCTATGAACTAATTCAACAAGGTACCATTCATCACAGTTCAGACTCAAATGTAATACATTAACATCGTATATAATAGCAGTAACAGTAGAGTGTTTCAAAAAAAAATGCTGTCATGGAGACTAATGCCTTCTTCAGTTAAAGTATGATTTAGAAATGTCATGTATATCCTGGTTAAATAATAGTAGCAAGCTCTTAGTACAGATGCCATCATTATTCTGTCTAAATATAGTTAATATTTGGACACTCTAAATTGGCCCTAGGCGTGAGTGCGTGCATGTGTGTGTGCCTTCTGTGGAAGGTTGGGTGCTGGGCTGGCAACTCAGCACAGTAAAACTCCACTGCCAATCATGAGCAGACAGGCGATCCGCTGTGGTGACCCCTAACCGGGAAAAATCCTGATATGGTGTGCGTGGATGCAGCTGTGTCTGGCAGCTAGTAAAAATGTTATTATTATTCTGTCTAAACATAATTAATACCAATTATGGCAGGTATAATAGCTCTGAGTGCTGTTTAATTAAGCCTGACATGGTGTGTGTGGATGCAGCTGTGTCTGGCAGCTGTTGTATGTTGCTGTTTTCATCTGTGGGTTGCGGCTTGTGATCAAGGTTTACTGATGCTTGTGTATTAGGAAGAGACATTTGGTGTTTTAGCCTGGATCCAGGGGAAGGGGAAGTATAAAACTGTGATATGGGATATTTTGGCAGAGAATAGTTTGTTTATACATCTGCTGAGTGAGAGGTGGGAAGGCTGGAAGAATGCGTTATCTCTTGTTGTGGCGGCTTTTTGTGAGGTTTTTTTTTGGGGTGTTTTTTTGTTTTTTTTATCTGTTTGCTCTCCGTTCTTTACCTGGCTGCTACCTTGCTGAAAGGGAGGGAATTTAGGCTTGAAGTTGCAGTGAAGTTTTGCTTCAGGTGCATCACAAGCCTCTGTTATGCAGTACACAGACACACTAACAGAAGCAGATGCTCCCAAGTTGCTATGGTAACGGAGGCAGAGTGACAATAATGCTTAATGGATCTGAGGAGCCACCAAGATGATTCTCAGCAATGAAGTTTTTGGTTTTAAAAAATATATATATAATAAAAGGGCTGTTTTAAACCACATGCACACATATTGATGGTCTCCCAACACTTTGTTTAGCTCATTAAGTTGATTCTTGATTAAAAAAAAATAATAATAATAATAATAAGCACAATTTTATATTTAAAATGTATTTTGGTCCAAACACATTAAGGACTTGCATAAGAGTGGAAGTCTGAGTTATTGTGAAAGACTAAGAGCACTTGGTCTTGTGCAGTGCCTTTTGCCCTTTGCAGTGATCTGAGAGTTGTTTGCTCAGATATGTTGGGCATATGGGGATAGCTGACTCTAGGGGTGTTTGCAGGTTGCCGGGAAGTGCACAATGGCCACTGCATGGAACAGGCTATTAAAATGGAACAGGACAAATATTGGTTTGGATATTTTAGAAAACCCTGGAAACACACTGAACTAATGAATGGCATTCTGGCAAAACTGGATGGGCATTGTTGACCATGCTTGAAGTACTGATATGTGTGTATGTAAGGATGGAAATATAAGAAATAAGAAACTAGAAGGGTCTCATAATTTAAAGTCTATGGACTGTATAAACATGCTTGGAAGGAGCTAATAATAAAAATAAGCATTACAGCTTGTGGTCTCTCAAATAACTAAGCAACAGCCAAAAAAAAAAAAAAAACACACACACACAGGTATGTAAAGTATGATTTTAGTAAATCTAGACATAAAATATATAATTGTCATAAAAGGTGAAGCAGTCTCTTGAATTTAGATATTAAAGACAGGATTTAATAACATGGGCTTGTGTATAATAAAACTACTGTCTTAACTTGTCATAAATGACATACACTACATTGAACATCAAGGGGAAGCATGATGATTTTCTTATATAAGTAAATATGCATAACAAGTCATGTCATTGCTTTAACTTTGAATTGTAGTTTTTGTAACCGATCTTTACCATATGTAATACTTAAGCAGTTACCAAGGTAACTAATGTTTATACATGGCATCAAACTAGTTGTTCAAGAGAAACAATAGAAGCCTGAACTTGAAATATCACAGAATGTAACTATCAAATTCTGAACAAATAGTATTAAATTGACAATAGACACTCGGTTTAGTAACATGGGCTTGTGTATAATAACACTACTGTTTTAACTTGTCATAAATGACACACTATATGACACACTATATTGAACATCAAGGGGAAGCATGGTGATTTTCTCATATAAGTAAATGTGCATAACAAGTCATATAATTGTTTTAACTTGAATTGTGGTTTTGTAACCCATCTTGACCATACATAATACTTAAACTGTTACCAAGGTAACTAATGTTTTATACTTGACATCAAACTGGCAAAGTTGTTGAAGGGAAACAATAGAAGCCTGAAATAGGAATGTCACAGAATGTAATAATCACATTATGAACAAATAATATTAAATTGGCAATAATCACTCAGTTTAACATGTGCTGATTATACAAAATAGAATGTTGCCTTTTAAATCTAAAAACTCAGTATATGTTATAAAATTTCAATTTATGAATATGGAAAGAGAACTTATAATCATTAATTACAATAAGTGAATATGTTGTTTTTAACCTATAATTTCACTAATTTTATAATAAGAAATGATAACTATGAAAATCCTTATGTGTAGCATATGGGGGGGGAGGGATGCACTAACTTTCATCAATGTTCATATAAAACAAGCATGATGCTTTAAGTAAGTTAGTAACAAACAAAGTTATTACTTAAATGCTGGCAAACAATTAAATATAACTTCTGATATATCGAGTAAATTACATTGTATTATAAACATTAGGTATAAATATCACCATCTATTTATATTAAGTAAATAAGTCTTGAAAAACTTAATCAATAAGGGTGAATATGTTAAATAACTGTGTGCTATAATCTTTTATTAAGGTTTTATATGCGATACATCATACTTTACTATGATTGAATTGCTTGTCATCTACCTTTCATGTAAATATTAATTGTTTATACAATAAGTAGACATTTATATTGTATTAGAATTCTGGCTAATCTATAGTGGTACTATATCTGTTCAAAATAATATAAATATTGCTTATTCCTGTTACAAATATTCTCCATATAAAATTAAATTTATGGAGCTCAGATGTTCTGGATTGTCAAGATATGAGTGATAATCTGATGAACTTAGGTTTATCCATCAGATTAGGAATGATTTTCATTCCATGGCTAGTGTGGATCTTAGTTTTGTTAACATTTATTCATTTAAATTTGTTATTTCACAAAAACATTTTTAGTATGCCTGACCAAAACATTACTTTATTGGTAAACACTCAAAGTATAAAACTGATAATTTCCTTTAAAAGCTCAAACATATACTTTATAGTTTTCAGAGGAAAATGTTTAATAGTTACAATAAAACAAAAAATACATAGTCTAAATAACCTAAGATGGATTTAACTTTATTATCTTTAAATGGCAATGGCTTAAACAATCCTAGCAAGAGATCAAATCTACTGAAATATTTAAAACTGAACAAAGCACACATTGTCTTCCTTCAAAAAACTCATTTCAAAACAAATGACAATTACAAATGGAATCCTAAGGAATGCATGATATTGGTGCAATCCACTTATAAGACAAAGACAAAAGGGGTAACAATTTTATAGAAAACAAATGTGATTAACCCAGAAATCATTTATAAGTATGAAGATAAAGAAGGCCTTATGGCATTAGTAATCATTAAATATAATAACAGAATATGGACCCTAGCCAATCTAAACTGCTTCCCAGGCATTGGATCAAGAACTGTTAAAAAACACTTTGATTTAATTTCCAATAATTATAAAGGCAACTTAATATTAGGAGGAGATTTTAACTGTATGTTTGATATTTCTGAAACTACAAACAAAAGACCACTGCGTACATCTGCTGTATCAAAAGCTTTAAACAAGTGGGTAGAATCATTTCATCTTGTAGATACTTTCAAATTTAAAGAAGATAAATCTTTGTTGTTTTCCCATCAAGATCACAGATTTGGTACCCAAACTAGAACAGATAAAATATTTGCTGCCCATGACTTACACTCTAAAATCATTAATTTCTCAATGACTCCCTGCCCCTTTTCAGACTACAATTCATTGATACTAAAACTTCAAAATTGGTACAAGCCATTAGTCTTTAACTCCAGAATTACAGCATATATAACTACAATTAAAGAGTTCAAACCCTGGTTCTGAATTGCAGTTCTTCTTAGATATTAATTACACCACAGAGATAAATAAAATAATGATATGGGACTCATTAAAAGCTTACATATATGGTAAAACCCTAACTTGGTATAAAAAAAATCATAGAATGGGGTTCCGAATTATTAGATCTACAATTCAAACTTTTGTCAGTAAAAACTGAAACAATCAAAATCATTTGGAGATGAAAAAGAAAGTAGAAGTATTAAACAATAAATACAACAAAATTCTAACACATAAAACTAGTTTAGCTTTAGAAAAACTAAAAATTAATACCTTGGCCACTTCCCCCAAATATCTACATAATGTATCCACAAGAATCAAAATATAATCAAAAGATAATAACATTAACAGTATCTTCCATGAAAAGAAAGGGAAAAATGTCTTAGATATAGGTGACATTCTTGATGCCTATAGAAATCACTATATGGAACATTTCCAAAAAGAAAATATACATATCGATCAATTAAATCCAGATGAAAAATGTTCTAATATAAAAAAAACAGAAAAATTAAAACTAGATCTGCAAGCACCCATATCCTACAAAGAAATTACAATAAAAGAGTGTAAATATAATAAAGCTCCAGGTATAGATGGCATAATTATAGGAATATAAAAACTTTTTCCTTCAAAGATACTATCCCTCTTCCATAAAACTCTATTAGAAATTCAGTCACAAGCTTTAATACCACCCTCTTGGAGATATTCCTTAATCACACCAATCCTAAAGAAAAAACAAATCCCCAAACCTTTGTACCTCATATAGATCTATATCATTATTAAATAATGACTATAAGATATTTATGACAATATTAACTAACAGAATGAAAATACCACTATCCAAAGCAATGAATAATGATCAAACTGGATTTATATATCATGGACACACACATGACAATATTAAAAGGATAATTTCTCTTATACATTATGTTAAAAAGAAAATAAAGAAACACTCATAATTTGCCTAGATGTAGAGAAAGCCTTTGATTCCCTAAATTGGGACAATTTATTTAAAATCCTAATGCTATTTGAATTTCTTGCATTCTTTTCATCTCCTAAAGAATATATATACAAATAATTTTGCGTACGTCAAGTTAGGTCCTTTTCCCTCTGAATCTTTACATATAACAAAAGGCACTAAACAAGGATGTCCCATGTCACAGATTCTATTTGCTCTGGCTATTGAAATATTCAATTCATAATAATATTAAAATCAAAGGAATAGATGTTTATGAACAATTCAATGCTAAAGTAATTCTATTTGCTGATAACATATTACTAACATTAATACAAAAGAGACAATTAGAGGAATTAGATATATTCATTGACAAATTTTACATGACATCAGGACTCCATTTCAATAAATCAAAATCAAAATTTTTATTTTTAAATAAGAAAAGAACTGTAGAATAAGGGGGATCACATCATAGGGAAACAAGAATCTACCTTAAAATATCAAGGCATTGAGTTATGCAAGGATAATAATGAATTAGTCACAAAAAACTACAATAATATCTTCAATACAATTAAAGTCTCTGTGGAAAAATGGAACAAAATAATATTAACATTTGAAGATAGACTACAGTTAATAAAAATGGTTTTACTGCCCAAGATCCTATGTATAGCCTTGGCAATACAACTGTTAACAGAAAGAAATATACTTAAAGAAATAATGTCATGCCTAATAAAATTTTTATGGTTTCCCAAAAGAAACAGAGTAGCTTTAGTGCATCATATCAGATGGAAACAGGGAGGATTAAACTTTCCTAATATAGAAACATATATAAAAGGATCAATATCTAAAACAATCTCAGACTGGATAAGTCCAAATTACTCTGCAGAATGGAAAGAATTACTAACTGTAATATCAATAAATGAATTTGATTTGCAAAAAAAAAAAATTTCAAATAACAGATAAAAACAATTTGCCATGGCACATATTATGTATTAGTATGCAATATAACATAACTAAGCCCACTAAAACTCATATGATTAATTATCACATTCACTCATTTAGGAAAATTATTAATGCAAATATAGATTTAAAAATCTGGTTTGATTTTTTAACATCATTTATAGTCATAAAGAACTTTCCACATAAAATATATAGAGAAATTTTTAATTCCTGAGAACAGAAAGGATTTGCTTGTTGGCTCCAATGTATCAAAGAACTAAAAGTTTTAGGTATGCAAGAAATAAAAACAACATACAAAATTCCACAACAGGACTGGCCAACTTTACAGAGTATTCTGTCATATTCGCAAGATTTAAGTTGAATAATTAACAATTCTTTATTTAAAAAATACCTAAAGTTATGAAATACATTTATATATAATGACTTTGACATGGGAAACAGTATTTAAAAATTTTACAAAATGTTGATAAACTATAAAACAACACCCAAAGCCTCATATTGGAAATATATAACAAAAGGACACTCAATACAGTTAACAGAAGATATTAAAACAAATATATTATTATTGATAAAATATACATCATTTACACAATACTGGGAAGTTTTTAATTGGAAATGCTTGCACAGAGCATTCTTAACCCCAGATAGAATCAGTAAAATGAGTTCTTCAATAAAAGGAATATGCTGGAGATGTGAGCAAGTACACAATGCAGATTGGAACCACAATTTCTTTGTGTTAAAATTAAGCCATTTTGGAATGGTATTAATAACTTTCTACAAACTTTTATTTAACTAAAGCTCTTGTATTATTAAATGTGAATGAAGGTCCTCATTTGAATAGGTCAAACATGTATCTAGTATGGACTATACTTGCAATTTCAAGGAAGTGTATAACAAGAAGATGGAATACAAACACAATACCTACCTTGGAAGACTTCTGCACCAACTGAAGACCGCAGCATTATTGGAAATTAAGATTAAAGAACTAAGAATTTATCCAAAGCCATTTATCAACAACCCTTGGGGAAATGTCTTATGGTCGATTGACACTTTACAATAATTGATCAGACACTCTGATAATGGATTGGACATACTTATAAAGTAACTGTATACATTAAGATCTGTTATAGTGTCAGGTTAATGTAAATAGTGCACATAGTTATTTAAGATATAAATACTATGGAATTCATTCAAATGTATTTGAAAAATAAAAAAAATGTTTGAGAAAATATATTATTTTATAATACTTTTATCCATTTCTGTTAATAAAGTGATGGGTTTCCTCAGATCTCACTATGCTAGCATGTACCAATGTGGTAGTCCATACCACTGATCAAACACATTACAATATGAGCAATTCAACATGGCATTAAATTAATCCTAAGGTGCCAAATATAAGTAAAAGAGTTACAATGGAAGAAAAATAAATAAAACAAAGTAAAAATCATGAATCTAACCTCAACTGCATATAAATAATAAATATACAGTTAAACATCTAATCAACATGAAATGGGATCCATACTGAAAAAATATTAAATGAAGTGAAAGTTTCCAATAGTACAGTATTGAGCAATAGAGTATAGTGCAATGACGAGGGTTAGAATACACGTCTTACCTGGTCACAGGTGAAAATACCTGTATGATGTAAATATCAATATATGGTTTGGAGAAATAGCAATACCATATTCACCTATTGTAGAAGTATTCCTTAAAGGATGAAGTACAGAAACTACACAGTACATGATACCATTAGATCATAGTTTGTTTTAAGTGCAAGTCGATGAGAAAAGACAAGATGAATATGAACAGCAAACTTTGCAGTAGATCAAAATAAATTATGTAGCATTCAATTGGATCAGAGACATAAGCACCTTTTGTTGCAGTTGTGCTATTGTAACCAGTCATAATACGTACACTAAAGATAAAAAGTGAAAATTAAACTCAAGCATAGACTTGAACTACTACAGATATAAAACAATACTTGTGTTATTGTCTTTTA